>NW_021145576.1:0-75000 GCF_002837175.3 Physeter macrocephalus
CACAGGCTTCTCATTGTGGTGGCTTCTCTTGTTGCGGAGCACAGGCTGTAGGTGCGTGGGCTTCAGTAGTTGTGGCACGTGGGCTCAGT
The DNA here is from genome assembly GCF_002837175.3 of Physeter macrocephalus. Classification (NCBI taxonomy): domain Eukaryota; kingdom Metazoa; phylum Chordata; class Mammalia; order Artiodactyla; family Physeteridae; genus Physeter; species Physeter macrocephalus. The sequence goes on from NW_021145576.1 coordinate 90, forward strand.
AGTTGTGGCTCGCAGGCTCAGTAGCTGTGGCTCACGGGCTCTAGAGCACAGGCTCAACAGTTGGGGCACACGGGCTGAGTTGCTCCCTGGCATGTGGGATCCTCCCGGACCAGGGATCAAACCCATGTCCCTTGAACTGGCAGGCGGATTCTTAACCACCGCACCACCAGGGAAGCCCTGTTCATTTGTTTTATATCAACTTTCTTTCTATGCAAAGCCCCTTCCAGTCAGGCTGGTGGGAGATTCAACCTCAGCCATTTTTCATTTTCCTCCCCAACACACACAACCCCTCCTGGATAGTGCGAAAGTCCTGGGGTTGCATGTAGCAGCAAGGCAGTGGGCAGAGCAAGAAAGATCTGATATGGGGCGGGGGAGGTGGTGGGCAGCTCGGGCAGGGCAGGGAACTGTGCTTCCACCCTTTGAGGTCTCACCCGCTCCCCGGGCTCCGACTGGCTCCCCCAGCTCAGCAGGAACTGGTGCCCCCATCTTTGCTCATAGAACTCACAGCCCTCGGCCTCCTCTTCCAGTCATGGAGAACTTCTTTGGGGTCTGGGAAGAACCACCCCCATCCCTAATCAAGTTCCTTTGGGGCTCCCTCCTCTCCGTCCAGGAGGCGCCTCTGCTGCCCCCATCACTACCCCCTCCCCCACTGCCCAGAAGCTGCTCAACAAATTTGGACTTTTGGATACCAAAGGCAGAAGGGGAAGTATATTTTGCAGGTAACCTCTCTCTCCTGCTTCCCACTCTTCCTCAGACCTCCCCCAAGACAAGGAGGTCCAGAACCTTCTTCTCCCATGTGTTTGGCAGAGGAGAGAAAATTTAATATCTCAAAAAACTGTCTTGTCCACTTTTTCACTCTTATCACTAAGGAAATTCCAAGGGTTTTAGGAGCTCTGTGCCAGAAACAGGAAAAGAACAGATATATATTTGATCACAATATCACAAAGCATAATAGTGTCCATGGGAAAGAAGGAAAGAGTAAAGCAGAGGTGCCAAGTTAGTCAGATCATGGGAGCAGGGCTGAAGTCCAGGGCAGGGGCAGGAAAAAAACAACAACTGTCTTGTCACAATTTCTCCTGCTACTAAACATATATGTATGTATATATAAACATACAATATACAGTTATTTATAAATATACACATATATATGGGGGTGCTATACTGTTGCTAGCCCATAGTCCTGAGGAATGGAGGTAAGTTTCTCCTGTTTATTATTTTTACTATCACTAAACATCTCACATGTTATATCATTTAGAAATGCATTCAGCTGCAAGGAACTTAATGCCCAACTAATAGGGGCTTAAATTTATTGGTGTTTGTTTTCCTCACATAACAGAAGTCTGGAGTCAGGTACGGTAGGGTTGATGCAGCAGCTCAAAAGTGTATCAAGGACTTAGACTCCTTCCATTTTTCTGTACCACAATCCTCACCATGTTGGTTTCTCATCCTCGGGCTCGTTGCCTCATTGTCCCAAGATAGCTGCTGTGGCTCCAGGCATCGTATTTGTGTTAAAATAGGAAAAGGGGGAATGAGTAGTGCCTTGTAAAAGAAAATCAAAAACTTTTCTAGGATTGCTCCTTAGCATCCCTACTTGGGTCTACTTAGCTAGAATGTTTTCAGGTACCCACTTCTCTCAGAGAAGCTGCAAAGTGACAGTTAACTTTTCCCGCCTTTGTGACAGAGGCAGGAAAGGGAGAAGGGGCTTGGGAATGTCTGCTGGTTAACCACAGTGTTTGTCTCATGAAAGCACCATGTTTTATGGTTTACAAAACAGCTACTATTGCCATTTTACAGAAGCTGCAATTGAGGCCCAGAGAGAGCAACTGAGTTGCGTAACTTCAGGTGACGAGATAGTGGTGAGATAGCCATGGAAACAGAACTGGAGCCGAGCCCAGAGCCCTTTCCAGCGCACCACACTGCCTGTTTCCCCATGTGATCTGCAGGTCTTGCACCCACTCTGCCCAGATATTTGTTCTACAACTTTGTCCAAAGTTGCTCCAGAGCAGGCTGGGCTGAGGCTGCTGGTGGTATCTCTGCAGGGACCACAGCCCAGGTGTTGGGAAGCAGATGTCGGGCAGCAGGTGTCCAGGGACAGAGCACAGGTCTTCAGGGATGAGGGCAGCCGCTTCCCTATTAGCAGTCCAGCAGGGAAGCCCAGCCTGTCAGCGCTGGCAGACAAAAAGAGCTAGGGTCCTACAGCCTGTCCCACAGACTGGCAAAGGAAGGGAGGTGACAAAGGAGAGTGAGAGAGAAGAGAGGGGATAGAGAACAGGATATGAAGGAAATGAGAAAGGAGGTGATGGAGGAAAGATGGGGAGGGAGGATGTGTGGAAGCCATGATGCTGAGCAGCAGGGGATGAGGGGGATACAGCAAGCAGGCTGAGTGGGCTTCCTAGCCCCTGGGTGGGCAGTGGGTCAGTCCTGACACCTGACGCCCCCGTCGACCACCAGGTACAGGAGTGTGACCACTGCCTCGCCAGAGAGAACAGGGGCTGAGGAAACATGGAGAGCTCCCTGCCTGGGGGATAAGAGGTGGCTTCTCAGAGCCAAACTGGGACCTGAAACTCCTTAGCCAGCATTCAGGCTCTTCAGTCTGGTTCCGGCCTCCTTCCCTGCCAGGCCTGCCCCAGCCCAGACCCTGGCACAAATCATGCTCAGTACATGTTTGTTGAATGAATAATTGAAAAACTGTAGAGCAACAAGGATACAAAAGCAGGATAAAAGTGCCCACTTCTACAAACCTTTGAAAAAGGTTATCGGGAGCACAAAGTGGGCTTTTTCTCCCGAAAGTGAAATAAGGAAAGAAATGAAATCTCATGTGTTGCAGGGAGGAAGCTCAGGCTGCTCCGCGGAGAGGTCTCCTTCAGCTGAAAGCTACCAGGGGACAAAAGCATCCACAAGATCTGTCTCAAGGTGAGAGAAGGCTTCCTCGGTCCCTGCCCGACTCCAGGCCCTCACCCACTCTGCCCTGGGCCCTGGTACCTGCCTCTAGCTGCTGCACCCTCCACTTCATCCAGGAAAATCTTTCCAAAATAACCATCTGACCACGTCACTACTCTGCTCTAAACCCTCCAGGACACCCCATGGTCAGCTCACAACTTCACGGCCTTTCCCCTGCTCAGAAACCCTCCATGGCTCCCCCCTACCCTCAGGATACTATCTGGTCTCCTCACCATGGCCCTCAAGGGCCTGTGTGACTCAGGCCCAGCCCAACTCTCCAAAGCTCACCACCTCCTGACCCCGACATGCTCTCTGCACTGCAACCACCCTACGTTTCTCATTGGTCCTTAAACACCCTGCTGTCCTCTTGCTCACATGCAGCATCCTGTCCCTTGGGCGTTTTCGCTCCCCCTGATCTGGCCGACTCCCACTGTCCTGATAGGGGCTGCGGCAGGCACCTCCTTGGTGCACCCGTGCACCTGTGCTGCCCCCATGACCCTAAAGCTCCTTAGAAGTGGGCTGCGTCCCTGGCCACTGCATCCCAGCCCCCAACAAACCCCAGTCACCTCAATTTCTGTTATGACCTGGGGATGGACATCACAAGACCAGGCTCAGGAGGTCCCAGCCAGGAGCCTGTCCGTCCCCCACACATCGCTGTGCGCCTTCAGAAATGGGTAACCTGTTTCATCTGACCCTCACAGCAGCCTGGGTGCGGGTGGCGTTTTTCCATCTGCTGAAGGAGGAGCCAGGGCCCAGAGGGGAGGACTTGCCCGGAGCCCCACAGGAGCCCCACGGCTCTTGCAGTTCAGCGGATCCAGGCAGCTTGGCCGACTTTAGAGCACACGCTCTTCCCCACCACACCCTGGGGCCAGAGCAGGGGCCAACGTCTACAGCGGGGAGAAGTGGAGGGTAGTGACAAGTTCTTCAGGAGGACCCTAGAGGCAGGTCAGAGGTGGGCGCTGGTAAGATGGCCCGAAGACCAGCCTCTCAGCCTCCCCACGTGAGCCCCCTCTCCACCCCGACTCTGGCCTCATCACCCCGCATATGGACACTGCTCCAGGGCCCCCTTTTTTGACCCCCAGGCTCCCTTTTGCCAAAGCCCCTCCTTCCTCTATAGCCCCAGCCCGCAGGCTCTCCATGACCCAGAGGACAGAGCCAGGGCCCCTCTGTCTGACCTTCAAGGCCCCTCGTGGTCTGGCCCTTCAGCCCCCTCTGCCCTGACATTCTGTTCCCAGCCCCTGCACTGCGCCCAGACGGGATGGGGCCCGTGCCAATGGGGAGGGGCACAGACGTGGGAGGCACACACACCGGCTTATTTATTGGCAGAGTCTTAGAGACTCAGTAAGGCACGGAGCCCAGGAAGGGGACGGGGTGTCCTGGAGTACATGGTCAGGAATACCCGGGCACCCCATCGCGGTGAGCACTCCTGCTCTCTGAGCAGCTCTCAGTGTTTCTCTCCTTCAGGACCCTCTCCCGGGGAGCCTTAGAACAAGGGCCCCTTTTCTTCCCCAAGAGGGCAAGTGTGGGCGAATGGGGGTGAGGGCAAGGAGGAGGCAGCTCCATGGTCGGCGTGGGTGGCAGTGGGAGGGAGGGGCCCGATGCTCCTCCTCCCTGAAGGCACGAAGAACAGAGGGGCCCAGCTCAGGGGCAAGTCCCGGAGGTGGGGCGGGTGCTCAGCCTGCTGTCACTGAGCCCCGAAGCACCAGGTGGGCTGGCCGCAGGGGGCTGCCTCAGCTGAAATCACGGTTGGGCAGGAGGAGGGGGGCTACCAGGGTCCACAGGTAGAGAAGCAGCCCTGCCCAGCTGGCACAGATCTTCACCCACACGGCGGTCCACGTGCTGATCATCTTCCGGGTCTCACCGGGTCTGGAACACACGATCATCCCAGTGAGCCTGGCCCCTGATGCTGTGACCTCAGTCCTGGCCCCGACCTTAGGATCCAGTTGCGAGCCCTGACTTCACCCCTGCCTCTTACCCTGTAAACTCTAGCCCCGTCTCTGATATTTTTGACACTTGGCCTTAAGACCCTACCTAGAGCTCATGGCCTTGTACCCTAGACCTGACCCTGACCTCAATTCCAACCTTGACCCCAGTCCTAGGCATAATACTGTGACCTGATTCTGGTCGCTAACCTTGTGATCCTAATTCTGTGACCTCACTCCTGGTCCCTGACTTTGGGACCCGGAAGCTCCTGACTTTAGTCCTGACCTCTAACGTTGACTCTGACCCTCAATCCCATAACCCCATCCCTGACCTTATGACCACAGTTCTCATATCTCTGACCTCAATTTTGACCCTTGGCCCTGTGACCCCAGTTCTGGCCGCTAACCTAGTTACTCTGATCTTAGCTCCTTGACCTGGTCACTTCAATCCTGGCTCTCTGGACTTGTAAGCCCAATTTTAACCAAATTTGTTACTTTATATGGCCCCAATCCCAACTCTCGACTTCATGACTCCTATTCTTGACCCTGTGACTTTGATTCTGACCCCACACCCTACTCCTAACCCTCAAACCATGAATCCCAAATCCGACCCCATAACCCAAATCACCACCCCTGATCTGTAAACCCGGTCTGCCCTGCACAGGCCCAGCCTCGCCTCCTGTGATCCCCGCTTCTCAGCACTTAGCGAAGGTACCAGCTACTGCGTGGACTAGGCACTGGCAGGGAGACTGGGGCACAGATGAGGCAGGCTCCCTGGAGGGTCCTAGAGAGACACCTCCATGCCCAAGTCTTAAACCCCAGCGCAGGGCTGGAGGGGAAGGGAAGTGGCGCACGCACTGCGGACACGGCGGCTCCGTCCACGCACCTGTACCAGTTGGTGAGCGTCATCATGACATGCAGAGAGGCGAGCACCAGGCAGAAGTGGAAGAAGGAGTAGCTGTAGGTGACGCTGTCCTGCTCGTTGTCGAAGGCCCGGCCCTCGCAGCCCGCCGCCTGCTGCTGCTGCGTGGCCTCCAGCACAGGCGGGCTCTCCTCCGTCTGCATCAGGCTGTTTACCTGCCGGTGGTCCGAGGAGCGCAGACTGGGGGAGGCGGGGGGGAGGATGCGCGTGTGGCTGTCGGGCCGTCACCACTGAGGTGGGTGGGTGGGCAGCGCCAGGGGGCCTCACGCACCACGGCATTGGCCATGATGACCATGGGCACCAGGGTTCCAGAGCCTCGGGAGCCGGTGGCCTGGAGGTTAGGCCCTGGGCCCTGGAGTTAACAAACTGCCTTGACTCTCAACTCTACCCCTACTCCCTGTGTGACCTTGGGCAAGACACTCAACCTCTCCGAGCCTCTGATTCCTTGTCTGTAAATTCAGAGATAATAGGACCTCCCTTACAGGGTTGCCGGGAGGATTAAATGGAGTAATGGTGTTTGAAGCCCCTAGCACTGTGCCTGGCGCAGAGCAGAAACCAAATAAACGGCCCCTGTTATTCTGGTTGTTTATTTGCCATTTCCACAAACACGTGTTGAGAACTTAGTACTGCAAAGGATCATACCAGGTACTACATTCATTAAAAATGTTCATAATAATGCTCATTTGCTGGTACGTTTGTCTACCTTTTATTCATTTTAGCTAAGTAGTATTACCCACTGCCTCCCCTTTCTCTATGTTTATAATAAAGAGAGAATAATCGTAATGATTTTTGTCATTGCTTTTCTACAATGAGGTCTTGATGTTTTTAACTACATTTAATAGTTTGAGACACATACACAATTCTGAAGATCCAACGTGTATCCTGAAAGAAGTGAACAAAGGCCTGGATTCCAGCCCATTCCATCAAATTGAAAAACCACCCCTTGCTGAGCTTCAGTCGACCCCAATCACCAAATACTGTGCTGATATCTAGTGCACATGAGCCTAGATCTGGGCCATCTAGCTGGGAGCAAGAGCCATCATCAGTGGTCCCTGCCCTCGTGGCTGTTTATGCTTCTTTGCTTCCTGGGTTTTAAGAACTGTGCTAAGAACAGATGGGATCTGTGGGCTCTCCGAGGTGCAGCCCAGTGACTGAAGGCCAGGGAGGTGTGAGTATGAGACGCGACAGGAAGCACAGCTCTGTGCCCACGCTGGGCATGGGGAGGGACAGAGCTCGGGGGCAGGGAAGTGAGCTCAAGCACCACGGCCACTGTGCACTCATGGCCTCGGACAAGTGGCTGCTCCTCACCAAGTCTCAGTCTCCTCATCTGTAAGATGGAGGTGACGTGGGTCCTTCCGGGTTGGAAAAGAAATCAAAGGAGAGGACAAAGAAGACAGATGTTTGTGAACTGCCCCAACTCAACTGGGAGAAAATGTTTTGAAAAAGGTGAAAACAAAACGAAATGTGAAACAGCCTCAAATTGTTCTAGCCCAGGAGCCTAGAAGCAGGTGTGCTGCTTACAGGCAAACGGGCGCTGCCCAGCAAGGGTGACTGGGGGAGAAAAGGAGATCAGGGCAGAGGTGCAGACACACAAAGTGGCACCTGGAGAAATGCCGGGCCGCAGGGAGGCAATACCTGAGTCTGCCAGTGTCAACAATAAGTATACTTGATACTACCATCTGGTGACACAAAACAGCCACTCACAGCCATCCAGCTGTGCAAATATATTAATAGTTCTTTGCAATAATAGCAAACACTTATTTTGGCACCTACTACTTGCCAAGTTCTTTTCTAAGTGCCTTGTACATATTAACTCATCATAACTCTTCAACAATCCAATGAAGTAAGTAGTATTTTTATTCCTATTTTACAGATAAGGGAACTGAAGCACAGAAAGGTTGAGAGACTTGCCCAAGGGGCCAGGCTCAACTGCAGGCAACCTGGCTCAAGCCCACACTGATAAGCACTTGCTAGGACACCCCCTTAAAGAATGTGCTCTTAAGAGCACATGTGATCTTAAGAATGAGCTGCTCTTTCTCAAGGGACACTGTGGGGTCACAAGCCACCCTGGGCATTAGAGGTTATCTTCCTTTAACTGAAAAGGAAGCTGAAGCTTGGAAAGGTGAAGCGGGCACACACAGGTGTGAGTGACAGAGCCTGGACCCGCTGGCCCCAGTCCAGGCTCCTGCCCTGGCACCACAGCTGCCTGCACCCGACTGAGCTAGGCACATGGCAGCCCGGGGTCAGGAAAGGCCTTGGGCCAGGAGGCAGGGTTCAGGCCCGCCTCCACTGCCCAGTCACCCTGTGCCCTCTGAGGGGCTCAATTTCCCCACCAGCACGGTGCCGGGGCTGGATGTGCTGCCTGCTGAGCGCACCTTCCAGCTTGGTGTCCCGGCTCCCACATCCTCCTGTCACTTGTGCCTCAGGGCTCCCAGTCATGATTCCTTCCCAGAAATCAGCCCCCACCCTACCTGATGAAGAGGGTGCACAGGAGGAAGATGATGAGACCCACGATGCTCGGTGCATCCCACCACTGGGTCTCGTAGCCCTCGGGGCCCGCCAGGACAGTCCCATTGCCAAAGTGGGTCAGCAGGTTGGGGTTGCATTTCCGCTCTGGGGATGAGAGCATGGTCACCCTCAGCCCACGCAGGCCAGGTCTGTAGCCAGGGAGCCCAGAGGATGGGCTCAGATGGACAGCCAAGGGACAGACACACAACCAACCACTCAAGTCCCAGCGACAGTATGCAGCAGACAAAACAACAGAGACAGCTCCGGGAACAGATGGGGTCCTCCCACCTCCCTGAAGGACGAAGTCTTGGAATGGGCTGGGAATGTCCCCGTCATCTTTCAGGGCCCCCAGCCCAGGAGGAAGACCAGGCCACCTGGAACCCAGGCCTCTACTCACCGGGGACATTGGATAAGGCCGACCAGGTGACAAACATGGTGTAGAGCGTGATGACCGAGGCCTGCAGCAGACCCGAGTTGGGCTGGGCATCCTGGCAAGACCAGTCCACAGTGTGACTCCTGCCAAACCTGGGTACATCCCACCCCCACCCAGCCCAGCCACGCCCAACCGGGGGACCTCAGAAACCCCCACCACCCTAGGGCCATCCCACCCCACACCCTTCGGGAAAACATACCACGCGGGCCACCCACTGCCACCTCGCCCACCCAAAGGTAGAGTCCTAATTTTTTCTCTTAATAGATTACCCGACTTGCTCCCCAGCTGAGAATCCTTCAAGGACAGCACTTCTTCACACTCGGAATTAAAGCCCTCCTTAGTTTACCCCATCTGCATCTTCATCCGACAGCCTCCCTGCTGACTACTCCCCAAACGTGGTGGCTACCTCTCTGTCCGTGGAACCTGCCAAATCCTCTCCAACCTCAGGGTCTTTGCATTCGCCCTGCCCTCTCCCTGACATCTTCCTCCCCCATACCTCTGCACCAGCAGTGTCTTTATATTCAGGCTTCAGCTCAAACAGGACCCCCCCAAAAGGCTCTGAAAACCCTGACTGCAGCAGACCCCGGCCCTGCCTGCCCACCTCCCTTTCAGCCCATACCCTCTTTTATTTTCCACAGAGCACTTATTCACCAAAATTACTTCACCTGGCCTCGTCTCCTATCGGTTGTTCTTTCCCACTCCTCACCGCACAGACACACTTGAAAATATGAATCTGAACTCTATGATTAGGAGCACAGCCTCTGGAGCCAGTCTGCCTGGGTTCAAATCCCAGCTCCACCCCTTATTAGCCATGTGACCTTAGGCAAGTCTCTTTACTCCTTTAAGCCTCTGTTTCCTCATCTGGAAAGCGGGGATGATGATGGTGCAAGGACTAAATAACATGACAGATGTCATTAACTGTTAGCTATTATTATTCCTCCTCTTCCTCACAGCTGTATCCCCAACATCTAGAAGAGTGCCTGGTACACAGTGGATGCTCAAGAGGTATTTGCCGAATGAATACTGATTGCTGTGTGACCTGGAACAGAGGTATCACCCTCTCTGGGCTTCCGTTTTCTTACTGGGAAATGGAAGCTCTGGCCAGAAGGGAGATTCCCAACCTTTCTGCTAAGGACCCCCAAAGACTATCTAAGCTACCTCTGAAACACCTGGTGGGCTGATATCCCAAACTGTGAAATACCACTGGACTCAGAAGGCTTCCCTTCTGAAGAACAGGTGATTACCTTGGGAGCTCCCACCCATCATCCCAGACAGTCTGGGATTGGAAACTGTGGAATTGCACCTCCTAACACCACTTCTTGAGGTGTCTAGGAATCATCACTCGGTGACCCTTCCTAATGTTCTCCTGATTTGTTTTCTCATGAAAACAATGATGACATCAAAATAATGATAACAATAGCCAATGTCTGATGGATATGCCAGGCACTGCTCTAAGTGTTTACTGTTCTAAGATCTATATGCCAGGCACTGTTCTAAGTGTTCATAAACATGGTCTCAATCTTGAGAATAACTCCAAATAGCGTTATTATTCCCATTTTACATTTGAGACGAAAGAGGCACAGAGAGGTTAAGGCACTTTCCCAAAGACAGCCAGCATACAAATGCGAGAGTCAAGACTCTAACCCAGGGAGGCTGACTTGGGAGCCCACACCCTTGGCCCAAGCCTCTGTGACTGACAGCCCTGGCCCCAGGACCCCAAGGTTCCTATAAGAAGTCCCACACACCGAGGAGCCTGGTTTCAGGCTGGGCAGAGACAGGCAGGCTCACCTGGACCTTGGGCAGGATAGCGATTATGGATACGCAGAAACAGAAAATGAGGTTGAGGCTGATGAAGACCTTGCCCTCATAGCAGGCGCCGGGCTGGGTGTAGTAGATGAACAGCAGTGCCACGGCCACGATTGACAGCGCGTAGAAGAGGAGGGTGAAGAAGAAGAGGCCTGGGGGGGAGGGGCAGCGGCAGGTGGGTCAGGAGGTGCAAGGACCCCCATCCTTGTCGAGCAGGGGTCTCAGGCCCCAACTTCCTCCTCCAAGGAGTGTCTACTAAACTTCAGTCCCTGAGGGCTTCCCTGGTGGCGCAGTGGTTAAGAATCCGCCAGCTAATGCAGGGGACACAGTCCGAGCCCTGGTCCGGGAAGATCCCACATGCAACTAAGCCCATGCGCCACAACTACGAGCCTGCGCTCTAGAGTCCGCGAGCCACAACTACTGAGCCCGTGCACCACAACTACTGAAGCCTGCGCGCCTAGAGCCCGTGCTCCACAACAAGAGAAGCCACCACAGTGAGAAGCCCGCGCACCGTAACGAAGAGCAGCCGCCACCCACCGCAACTAGAGAACGCCCGCGCGCAGCAACGAAGACCCAACGCGGCCAAAAAGAATTAAAATAAATAAATTTATTAAAAACAAAAAAACTTCCGTCCTTCACCCAGGCTTTGTGAGCTCCTGCCCCACCCTGAACTAAAATGATTCACTTGCCGCCAAAAAGGTCACCATAAAAATAAAGACAAGGAATAGAGGGGACTTCCCTGGTGGCGCAGTTAAGAATCCACCTGCCAGTGCAGGGGACAAGGGTTCAATCCCTGGTCCGGGAAGATCCCACATGCTGTGGAGCAACTAAGTCCGTGCGCCACGACTACTGAGCCCGCGCGCCTAGAGCCCGTGCTCCGCAACAAGAGAAGCCACCGCCATGAGAAGCCCGCGCACGGCATCGAAGAGTAGCTCCCGCTCGCCGCAACTAGAGGAAGCCCGCGCGCAGCAACAAAGACCCGACGCAGCCAAAAAAAAAAAAGACAATGAATAGAGAACAGTCTCTCAAAAAGTGAACAAGATGCCTGGTGATCAGGGAGGTGTGAAAATCAAATCAACCCTGAAGAGCGCCTTTCTTCTTGATCAATTCAGAAGAACTGAAAAGGGACCCGTTTCTGCCACTGGGGTTTCAATGACCAGGTGTCATTCGTGGCTTTGCTCCGCAGGGGCCGCTGAACCGGACCCCTCTGAACTCTCCAGTGCAGCTCTCATCTGACCCCACCTCAGCCACCCCGGGTCAGCGGGGCCCCTGCCACACACCCTTCCCTCCACGTGACCCGGACGGCTCAGTTCCTGCCCTTAGGAGGCAGCCTTGAGATGCCCTCCAGGCCGTCGTCCAGCTTCAGGGACCGCCCCCCGCCCGACTCCTCAGGTAGCCCAGCCCCCGCTGCGAGGCCGCTGGGTGGCACTGACCTGCATACCAGGCGCGGGAGCCGCTCTCCTCAGCCTTGTTCAGCCACCGCTGGTTCCAGGAGTGCGCAAAGTCGATAAGCAGCAACAGCTGGATGAGGAGGAAGACGAAGGAGCCCACGGCACCAAAGTAGAACCAGACTAGGCGGGCAGAGGGGAGGGAGGCAAGGGGGTCCAGGCGTGGCGCAGCAGCCCCTGGGTCTGGGTCTCTTCTCACGCTCGCTTTTATACGTTCAACAGTCATTTGTGCCACACCCTGCACTGGGGACACGGAGAAGCAGCAAGGTCCCCGCCCTCAGGAGCCCCTGGCCACGCACAGAGATGCCGTGTGTCAGGGTGTGGGTCGGGGTCAAGGGGGGTTCCCTCCAACCCCGAGTTGCCCAAAGGCCATGTGGCCAGGCACCAGAGTCCTGTCTCCTGGGTGGGAGGCGAGGCCCCAGCCAGTAGTCTGGGGTCTGTGTGCAGAGGAGCCCCCAGCACGCTCATCCTTCTCGGTAGCTCCCATCCCTCCCCACCAGGGCCACCTACTGTTGGAGAAGGAGCCGTCAGGGATGTAGAAGGCGCCCACGGTGATGCCCACGAAAACCAGGAATTTAAAGAACCAAAACCTACGGTGGGGAAAGGGGTAGGACAGACAAGAAAGCTGAGTAGGGGGAGAGAAAAAGGCTGGACCCCCCAGAACCTCACCCCTGAAGAGCAGGTACCGGGAGAGGTGAGAGAGACTTCCTGATGGTCTGACAGGCACAGAAAGTCCGTCCTGGCCCTAGAAAAAGCCCCAAGGAGCAGAGGGAAGGACCGATGATGGGTGAGGATGGTCACCTGGGTTCTAACCCCAACTGTGTCGCTAAATTGGTGTGTGGCCTTCGGGATGCTGTTGCCTTTTCTGAGCTTTATTTCCTCATCTGAGAAATGGGAACTACTAAATGAGCTGACCTCTGTGCTGTGCCTCCTGGCTTCAGCGGCTCCTGAGTCTGAGGATTAGGGTCTGGAGATTGCTGGAGACAGGCAGAGGATAGGGAAAACCACCGCGGGAGGGGGCTGGGGTGCAGGTGGGACCCCTCCTCACCCATTCTGGATGGCAGCCCTGGGATCCCGGCTGCTGCGCACGCAGATCATGAGCAGGGTGAAAAGGAAGAAGAAGGCGGCCATAGCGAAGCACATACGGTAGACGGCACGGTGGCCGAGCAGGGAGCCACAGTCCACGTGGCCCTGCAGGACGACAGGGGACCCGGCCACCTCCTCACACACCCAGGGCAGCTGTGGAGACAGACAGAGCAGCTGGAAGGCCCCGCCCCACCCAGAACCCGGGCTGACTCTGCCCAGGCCGCCAGGCAGGAGGCTCTCCCAGGAGGGCCACCCGAGCCTCCCACTTTCACGCATGGCCCAGCTCCATTCCCACCCACCTCTGCGGCTGAAGCCCTGTGAGTGAGCCCCCCAGGGACAAACGGAAGGCATGGCTCGGTCCAGGGCAGGATTTCCCAAAGTGCTCTCCACCCACCAGCTACAGCAGAATCCCCGGAGGTTCCCCTCTCCTACAGAACTAGAGTCTCTAAGGCAGGGTCTGAGATTCTGCATGACTAGCACACTTCCCAGGGAATTCATGCTCTATATACACTAGTATGTCAGAACCTCTGGCCTAACTATCCCACTGTCTATGGAACACTGAGATGAAGGGAAGACTTAGGACCCTCAAACTGGGCTTATGCATTAAAGTGGGGAGAGCTTACCCCGGGCCAGTGTCTGGCGGGGATGGCGATAATGATTCATGAGACTTCCCAAGGGGACCAAGGCTTATGAGAAACAATAAGGCTCAAACCCTCCTCCCAATATGAAGAAACGACCCTCCATCGTCAAGCTTGGATCATCGGTGCGCTGGCACTCCTGCCCACCTCTTGATCAGCTGGGCCCCCAACCCTGGGCCCCCTGGTAGCTGAGCCTTTGCCAGAGGCCAGGTCCCGCAGGTGGCTCACCTTGTAGAGCTGGCTCTCCACACTGGGACTCAGCATGATGACGGACACCAGCACCCCCAGGAAGAGGAAGGCCGTGAAGATGAGGCGGCTCAGTGTGGAGCTGTGGCTGCAGGGGCAGCAGCTGCACAGGATGCAGGGGGCAGAGCCGCAGAGGCAGGACGCCTGCGGGGAGGCCAGGATGGCACCTTACTCTCTGGTCTCCTCTCCCCTTCCCCGCCCAAGAACGCAGCATCCACCCACTGCCCGCTGCCCGTTCAATATCTCCAAACCTACGCAGAGACTGCCTGTGCCACACCACGAAGGGACACCTCTTCCCCAGATGTCACCCCATCTAACTTTCAAACCCAAGGGAGAGGCCAAGGAAACCAAGGCTGGAAGAGGCTGGGTCCCACAAGGACAGACAGCCAGTAAGCAACAGAACCCAGATTCAAACCTGGATCTATCTCAGGTGTTACTGTGGCTTCGGAGAGAGAGCTGGGGTCACAGTGCTTCTTATTTAGGAGGAGGCAGAGTGGAAAAAAAAAAAATCCAGAAGGCCAGCTCTTTCACTGATTAGCTATGTGACCTTATACAGCTCACTCAAGCTCTCTGAACCTCAGCTTCCTCTTCCATATAATGGGAATCGTAACAGTACCTGCTTCTCACATAGCAGCTCTAAGAATGAAATACTGTAGGGATTTTATTTTATTTTTTAATTTTTATTTTTTTGGCTGCGCTGCACAGCACGCAGGATGTTAGTTCCCGACCAGGGATGGAACCCGCACCCCCTGCAGTGGAAGCGCAGAGTCTTAACCACTGGACCGCCAGGGAAGTCCTGTAGGGATTTTAAATTGTAACTCCCTGGGAATTCCCTGGCTGTCCAGTGGTTAGGACTCCGTGCTTTCACTGCCGAGGGCCCGGGTTCAACCCCTGGTAGCGAAGTCCTTTAGGGATTTTAAATTGTAACTCCCTGGGAATTCCCTGGCGGTCCAGTGGTTAGGACTCCGTGCTTTCACTGCCGAGGGCCCGGGTTCAACCCCTGGTCTGGGAACTAAGAGCCCGCAAGCCTCGCAGCACGACCAAAAAAAATTGTAACTCACTCAGGCTCCCTTTCTCCCTTCCCTGCTTTATTTTTCTCTGTAGGACTTACTACCACCTCACTGGCTTCACAGTTTACTCGTATTGCCTGCCTCTCATTGTTAGCGTGCAAGCTCCGCCAGGGCAAGGGGTTTTGTCTGTTTTGTTCACCATGGTATTCCCAGAGGTGGGAACTGTGCCTGGCACATCATTGGGAGCTCCGTGACTACCTGCTGAACAAATGTAAAGTGTCTGGCATCGTACCAGATGTATGTTAAGACCTCAAAAACAGCAAGCGCTGATAAATCAACATCTGTTGAATGAATGGAATGAAGAATATGAGTGGCTGTGACTTTCCGCTCTGGGGCTGCACCAGTTTGGGACAGCAGGGGTGTCCAACCCTTTCCGTCTCCAGCTCCTCTGCCCTCCGTCAGCCCCTCCCTCCCTAGGGCTGGCTGAAATCACTTAGGGGCTGGTGATGCCACACCTTTCGTAGCTGTAGACTCATCCCTTGGGAGCCAGTTCTACAGCCCAGCCTTGGAGGAAGTGGGCCCACATCCAGATACATCTGGTTCACTGTTTCTCTTCCCCCAAACAGCCCTGACTCCTCATTCAGGTATTTAAGAGTCTGAAGGGCAAGAAAGACACAGGCTCTGCCATCCTGGAGCTTCCAAGGGCAGGAAAGATACTCAGCAAGTCATTACACCCGTCATGGTAAGTGTGAAGAAGAAAACATACGTGCCTCCATGAGAGTGACCGGCGGGGGCCTAGTTTAGATTGGGGGTAGTGGGTTACTTCCTGGAAGAAGTGACACTTAAGCTGAGAGCTGAACAAGGAGGATTCACTCTCCTGACCAAGGGGAAGAAAGGTGTTCCAGACAGAGGGAACAGAGCCCGAGGCAGCTCTGGGGCGGACAGGAGCTGAGCGCTGGAGGAATGGAAAGAAGTCCCTATGGCCAAAGCTTCATAAGCAAGCAAGTGGTGAGGTCGGCCAGGCTGGCAGAGCCTGGCAGCCATGTGCAGGACCCTCGTGTTCATCCCACGAGCAATGGGCATCCATTGCCATTGGGCATCACCTCCCAAAGCCGGGAGGGACAGGAACAGCCTTATGCTGAGTGACCAGCTTTGTGGAGAACAGGCTGAAAAGGGGCCCTTGCTCCTCTGAGGCCCCGCCCCCTGCTTTCTGGACTGGTCACAAGGGGTCGAGCACACTCTGCTTGAGGGGCAGCTGCCCTCCCGTATCCCCCACACCTCTCCCCCAGACTGGAAATGCCTCTGAGAATGCTCCTTCTTACCCATCTCTCTCACCCACAAAGCCAAGTAACAGCACAGTTGCTAAGTGAATGCCGAATGCAATTCTCCCTCACGGTCCAAATCATCCAGCAATTTCTGGTTGTATCTTGCAAACCCCACCCCAATCCCTGACTCCTGTTCATGGCTACCTTGGAGGGGGGGGCGGTGAGGAGATAAGCAAATGCCAGAAGTGTTTTGTAAACCATAAAGTGCATTCTGAGATCAGAGAGATTAAGAAACTTGCCAGAAGTCACACAGTAAGTGAACAGCAGTGCTGAGATTCAATAACAGGGATAGCTTCCCTTTATGACGAGTTACTCTGTCCCAGACACTATGATAAGGGCTTTGTCTAGATTAAGCCTCACGGACACTATGAAGTGTGTTGTAACTTCCCATTTACAAGTGGGGAACTGAGGCTCAGAGAGGTGACGTGGCCAAGGTCACACAGCAAGTGAGCTAAGGAGCTGGGATTCAAGGTCAAGTCTGTCTGCACCAGGGCCTGCTAAGTCACTGATGGCAGACTCATTAAATTTCAAAACATCCCAGCAATGAAAACCATCCCTCCAGTGCCCAAGAAAACCAAGGGAGGCCAACAGGTACTGATCTCAGGAACCAAGTGCCCAAGTACCCAGGTCAGGGCCCGGGGCTCTGGCTTGTTACCATTTCAATTTGAGACATTTGAGACACAAGAAAAGCTGCACACTGCAGTCAGGGAACCTGGCCTTTCAATTCACTGTGGTTTTTGGAGATCAGAATCCAGGTATTACTGATACCTGAAACCTCAGGATTTCCAAGGGCCTGGCTGGTAGCCAGAGAGACCAGGTCAGGGAGAGAACAATACACACAGCCCCCCGCTGCTTCTGGAGCCTCCTTGGAGTTGTTCATACATTCTGACCCCATTCCACCTCTGGGGATCACTCCTACCACAGACTCTTCCTATAGTAATACCAGCCCACGGGAGTAAAGGCACACATGTACACAGGGAAGTCCACTGTGACACTGTTCACACGAGGAAAATAACAGGGGAAAGCTGAAAATAACTAAACATCCATCATTACATCGTGGTACATCATGGTACATCGTGATCCCTAAGAGGGATCTCTCTGCTGAATGGAGCAGATGTGTTGGTAACACTTAAATGGGTATATACAACTAAATATAGTTAAATATAAATTATACCCCAATAAAGTTGATTTTCATTATCAAAAAATAAAAATTTTAATTAAGAAAAAAACTAAAACAGGTACGAAGCTTTAGGCTGTATGAGCTTATTAGACTATCAAGAAACTGCAGATGACCTCATTGCCCAACACCAGGGGACAGTGGTGGCCCACTGACTCCATGGAATGTTACAGAGGCAGGAAAGATGAAAGCCACTAGACTGACAGCAACACAAGCTATGCTTGTGATGCAATGTGAAAGGCCAAGGCAGACTACAAACTGTTCCCACACTCAGATTACAACACCCCCTCCACAAATGCACTCAGGGGAAAGGCAGCAATGGAAAAGCACCAGAAATAAGAGCGGTGGAATCTTAGCACCAGCCAGGTTCTCAGAATGGAGAACTCAGAACTCAGGAGCCCTGGGTCTGAGAGTCTTTAAGCTGCGAGGTTCCGTGGCACCCCATAACTGGCTGAGCCACCCTAGCACTAGACCAAACACAGGAGAGAAGAGGTCAGCCCAAGACTTCTCAAAGCATACTTCCTTCCCCCACGCAGTGTGAAGAGGAGAGGGCCCTGTCTTGACTCTGCCACCAGCTGGCAGTATGACCTTAGACAAGCGGGACTTAGTTTCCTCAGCCATAAAATGGGCCTCTGGGCAGGGCAGTGAGGTGGCTTGGAGCCCATCAGACAGCCCTGGGTTTCACCAGGTTCCCCATTCCTCGAATGTGGTCTCCAGCACTTTACCACTGGCGGGAGCTTACAGAGCAGCCGCCGCACGCCAGCTTCATGCTAACTAAGTCCCACTGAACCCTCCTGACATGCTGAGAGGCAGGTGCCGTTGTTCTCTCCACTTTACAGACAAGGAGAGAAGTCCTCAGTCACGCCACTGAGAAGAGGCCAAGCCAGGACCAAGACCAATCGGTCTGAGCCAAAGGCCTTTCACACTCCCTCGACTGTAGAAGGTCCTCCTTAAAAATCTTGCTGACTGTCCAACTCACCATGTGCTGGCTTGGCTGGTGACTCCCATCCCTAGTGGGTCCATCTTATCTCCTCCCAGCCAGGACTCACCTTCAGCCCAGTCCAAATGTTGACCAAGAGAGCAACTTTTGTCCCCTTCCTGCCGTGACCCAGTTGCATCTGACCAAGAGGCAGATGCAAATGTGTCACGGCAGGAGGGACAAAAGTCTTCCCCACCGACCCATGTATGCCAAAATGTTCCCTCTAAAGATGCCTGGCAACCCCCCCTTAGAACTTCACTCCTGTGGGGCAATGTCCATTGAAACAGGTTGTTATTGGCATCCAGTAGTGCCCAACTGTACCACTTAATACGGTGTGGCTGTGGGGAAATCATCTTCCCTCTCTGATCCAGCTTCCTCAGCTGTGAAATAGGGATAATATTCACTGCTTCATTGGGGTCGTTGTGAGGATTAAATGAAAGGGTATATACAAAGTGCTCACTACACTGCTGGGCCTGGGCTACCACTGGACAGCTCTGGGCTGTGAGCTCTGGGCCTACAGTAAGCACTCAGTAAACGGCAGCTATTATCCGTATCATGATCTGTAAAATAGGATAACTATGTCATGGGGTTGGCAGGTGGGGCGCGTAATGAGATAGCAGGGGTGAGGGGCTCAGCACAGCACCTGGCATGCAGTAAGTACTCAGTAAATGTCAGAGGTCAGAACGCCAAGGGGAGGCCACTGACCCGAAGGGCAGGTCCCTTGCAGATATTAGATACTTCCAAAGCGAACGTCCCAATTCCACTCTGTGCCAACCCTATCCCTCAGCATCCAGGATGTGAAGGGAGGGAAGGTGTAGGCAGAAGCCTAGACCAGGAATCAGATTTTAATCCTGACTGTGCAGTTCCTCTTCCCTTCACCGTGCAACCTTAGGCAAGTCAGCTAACCTCTCTGGGCTGCAGCTTCCCCATCTGTAAACTGGGGATTGGAGCAGGGCTTTCAGGTGCCTTCTGACTCAGCATTGTGGGAGTCTGACTCAGAGACCAGCAACTGGCTCCAGAGGGAATTCTCCACCCACCTTTTTAAGATGATAATAACAATAGCTCCTATTTGGAGCACTTACTCTAACAGGGCGGGGCACTTTTAAATCTTCCCAACAGCATTATGAGGGAGGTAGACAGGGAGACAGGCACAGAGAAATGGCAGGTCTCCCTTCAACACTCCCCCCACCCCCAGGATAGCCCAGCCTGATGGAATTCTAGTCAACTCCATGGAAACTCTCCGTCCCCCATCAGGAAGCAAACCCTTTCTGGCCAGAGCCCTAGCCCAAACCTTGGTTTCACTGAGCAGGGAGGGATCTCAGGGACCAGCTCTTGATTCCCCCTCCTGCGGGTGTACACACACACACACACAAACACACACACACACACACCCTTCACAGATGGGGAAATAGAGGCCCAGGGACACACACACACACACACACACACACACACACTTCACAGATGGGGAAATAGAGGCCCAGGGAGGACAAGAGTCCAGGAACCCACTGTGTAGCCTCTCTGTGCAGATATCATTCTCCAAAAGTGGCTGTAAAGTAAATCTCTAGATCCCCCAGCTGTCCGCCCCTACACCCCCATCCTAACACACTCACACAAATCAGGGACAAAGGAAACTGGGATTTCAGCAGCCACCAGACTCCCCCTCCTTCCTCTCCGCTCATCTTTGTGTGGGGCAGAGGGGGAGGGGGCTGCCTGAATGAACCTCAGATTTAATGAAGGGAAGAGAGAAGGGAGAGGGGGCTGGGAAAGGAGAAAAGAGAAGGGGCCTCCCAGCCGGGGTCTGGCGGACGCTCCTCCCCTCTGCTGGCTGCTCCCCAGGTCCCCGAGCAGACGACCAGGTAATCCCTCCCCCACACAAACCCCAACCTCCCTCAGTTCCTGGGTTTTCCCACCCAGAGCTGGGACGATGGCGGTGGTAACCCGCACCCCTCACTCAAGACCGGCTTAGAAAAGCAAAGGAGGCCTCCTCCCCACCCCCAACTTCGGCTCTGGGGCCCAGAGGGCAAAGGTCTGGGGTTCATTGGGGAAGTGCCCAGGAATTAGCCTGAGCCAGACTGAACGAAGCAGAGACAAGACACAGAGAGACTGATAGACTGAACGGGCAGACAGACCCCGGCGGACAGACACGGAACCGTGTAGACAGACAATGACAGATGGAGAGGCTTCGGACGGACAAAGACAGTCGGACAAACGAACGGACCGATATCAGACACATACAAATGGACAAACTGAGGCAGACGGGTAGGGACAGAAAGACCAACTGACAGATTGCCAGAGAAACAGAGAAGGACACACGGCAGAGAGGGACAGGGACCGGCAGGCCACACAAAGAGAGCGTCCGGGAGGGAGACCAGAGGCGCACTGCCAGGACGACTCCAAGCTGAGCCAGATGGGGCCGCAGCGCCCACCCCCGCCCCCGGCTCTGGGCCTCAGTCTCCCCAGTTCCCTGGAGGGGCGCCCGCCCAGGACAACCCCTCCCCCGCCCGAGCGCGCCCCACCCCCTCCCCCGCGGTAACCCGATCCCCGGACACCAGCTGTCCCCGGCGCCCGCGGGCCCGGGATGGGGGCGGGGGAAGTCGGTGAGAGGGAGGACCCGAGGGGCGAGGAGGCGGGGTGCGGGCCTAGAAGGACAAGTTTGGAGGAAGGAAAAAGAAGAAACTATTTGGAGGAAGAAGACAGGACAAAAGTGCGAGGCCGAAGAAGGGGCAGGCGGCGGGGGCGGGCGCCGGGGGCGGGACTCACGCAGCTGAGCAGGGAGCAGGCGCCCAGACAGGCCCCCATGTCGGTGGCGGCGCAGGGCGCAGAGCGCGGGCAGAGGGGCGCGGGATCCGGTCGGGCTCCTGGCGCCGCGGGCTGGCCCCTCCCTCAGCCCCGCCCCTGCCCGGCCCCGCCCCGCCCTACCTGCCGGAACTGCTCGCCGCCTTCCGGCGGCGCTCGGGGCCTTCCGGGACTCACCTGGGCCAGGTGCGGCAGGTGGGACCCTAGAGAAAGTGGAGGTACCGGGGATTCCAGCGGCCGTGCGAGCCGCGCAACCGGGCTCGTGTCCGGATCCAAAGTGATGGTTTGGAAATAGTGAGACCTGGGTTCGAGTGCCGACGAGGCCGCAATGCGACCTCACAACACTTCCCCCGGACCCCCACCGCAGGGGACAGAAGCCAAGAGATGGTCACCCCTGACTCCTCGGCGCTTGGCACGGAGCCTCTGCCCAATACATAGGCGCTGAATGATGAATGACTGGACAAAGAAATGGACAAGTCACTTCACCTCTCTGAGCCTCAGTTTCCCCATCTGTAAAGTGAGGATACCTACCTCAAAGGGCTGTTACAACACACAGGAGATGCTTGCCAAGTGTGAGCTCCCTGTGTCTGACACTCCTAAGACCCCGCCTCGCACTCTTTCGTCTGTCCTCCCCTCCATCCACATGTTCTTTAAGCTCTACTGACTCCTGTCTTGGGCCACATGCTCCCCAGAGCCACCCGGCTCATCGCTCCCCAGGGATGCCCGAACCTGGCCCCCAGCTAAGGAGGTCAGAAGGGGTGGGTGGGTCATATTCCTGCCAGACCGTCCCCCAGAGGTAGGTGGGAGAGACCCAGAAGCAGGGCTTTGTAATCACTCTCGGTTCACCCTCCAGCCCGCTCCTCACTCAGCCGTAGATGGGATAATGTTAGGGAAGGAAATCTGCGTGCCTCAAAGCTGGCCCCGGGGCCAAAGATCCTACCTGACTGCATCCTTGGTGATTCATAGGGCGCCAGGCTTAGCCATTCATTGTGCCAGGACTGTTCCGCAAACATACCCTACACTTTCCCTCCTCCACACTTTTGCACACAGGATACCCTCCCCCTGGAAAGTCCTTCTCTTTATCCCCCTCTCTACCCTTCAAAGCCTTGCTCACAATCTCATATCTTTTTGGTGAAGAGAACCACCCTTCCCCCAAAACCACTACCTGGCCCCATTAGGAATAAATATCCTCCTGCTTCCCTGTGTTTCTACAACACGGGACCCCTTTACAGCCCCACAAATAACTAAAGTTACCACACAGCTCAAGCTTATACCAAACTCTTTCACCTACATAGTCCCATTCAAGCCCTATAGTAAACCTGAGAAGTAGATTAACTCCTACTCCATTCCATTTTACAGATGAGGAAACAGGTTCAAAGAAGTAAAGTGACGTGCTAGATGTAAACTGAGCACTGAATAAACATCAGCTATGACTATTGTGGTTAGTTATTATTGCTGCTCAAAGCCACACAGCTCAGAAGGGCAGAGCTAGAAGACCACCCAATCTGGCCCTCATCTCAGAACTCAAGGCCTGTCCCCGACATCTCACTGCCTCTATTTGAAAGCAGAGGTGACAATACCCAGTCAGCCTCTTTTTCTGTCCAATAATGTCTTCAGTCCTGGTCAGAGACCCTCAGGAGACTTTGAGCCGCCCAAGGACTGTCTGATTCACCTCTGGCCGGTCCCTCCCCTGCCCTGGGCACAGCACAGGGCCTGGCACACTAAGGCAGTGAATGCTTCCTGAATGAATGAATGCCTGAACATTTACCACAAGGCCAGTGTCATTCTGCCACCTAGCAGTCTGAAGTGAGCCCTTCTCACGGCCACCCACCCCAGGGTCAGCTCCTCTTGACACTGCTGCCCCAAGAGCCGAATTTTCCATTCCTCAACCCGTCCCTTTCCATGAACTGGTCCAGTAGAAGACATCCATGACTTCGCTGAGACTCTTGTTCTGTCACTGCCTCTCACACCCTCTGCCTCCCTGGAGATCACTTCTCCTCTCTTACTTCCACCCCTTACCCTGAAATGGGAGTGGTTATCTTACTTAACCTCACAGAGCAGTTACAAGCATCCAGAAAGCATTCTAAGAAACAGGCAATTATCTGAAAGGAGGGAGGGATTAATATACCTGCAAGTGTAGAGAAACAGCCCCCTCTGATTTTTTAGATTGAAATTTTCCAGAGCAGGGTGATGTACTGCCTTGTCCTGGCCTCACCCCGCCCAAGATGGAGGCGAGCTGGGCTCTCACATCCCCATATCGCCCTGCACAGAGGGGCAGACACCCTACAGACAACTCACTCTGTAGCCTTCTCCTGGTGCTTCTTCCTCTTTCAGCCTCATGCTTCTCATCTGTAAAATGGAGATAATCGTTTTTGCTCCAGCTGTCTCATGGGACAAGTGAGGAGATGAAATGAGGAGGTGGATAAAGAAGGTTCATTCCTTGGTATCCTGACAAGTCCACCCACTTTTCTCCGAGTCTTGAATCTCTTGCAAGGGACCAGAATCATTCTATCTCTCACACCTCCAAAGGCAAGACTACTGTCAGCAGCTGTGTGATCCTGGCAAGTCACCCATCCTCTTGGAGCCTCAGTCGAGGGTTGGGATTCAGGATCACCACAGCTCTTACAACCATGTAATGCCATGTAAACTACACCCATTGAGAGAAACCTACAGGGGTCAATTGGTCCGTCCCCCTGTGCCCATCACCTAGCCCAGACAGATGCTCAACTCTCCAGATCCCAAAGGAAGCGGGACCTGGCTTCTTGGGTCACTCAGGCCAAGGGTTCTCTAATCTGATCTCATTGGGCCTCAGTTTTCAAATCTGCAATATGGGGACAATCCCCTGCTCAAATTCCCCCATGGCCCCCAGTATCCCCCCTTACCATCCTCCTGTCCGTGAGGACTCAGATGCACTCTGGCTTTGAGCCTCCTGTCCCCTGGGCCTCGCCCTCTGCCCTGGCCTCCACTTCCTGCTTCTGACCCATTTACAGACCAGGGCTGAAGCTATCCCTTATGAATATTCATGTGGGATAATAAGGGCTTGGGATTGGGGGAGCTTCGGGGAGAGGCATTCACGAGACACCATCCACCCACTCTCCCCATACACAGCCCCCCACCAAGTTTGCCCTCCCTCCCAAAGGGTGCATGGGAGTTTGAGGCAAAGGCCTGAAGTAACAACAATAATAATATCCACAGCAACCATTTTTAAGTGCTTACAACACGCCTGGCACCCTGCTAAGAGCATCTCCTGTAAGATGCTTTTAAGATGGAAACTATTTTCCCATTTAACAGATAAGGAAATCCATGCTCCAAGAAGTAGCACTCACGTAAGTCATACATGAAGCATGTGATTACAAGCAGAGCAAGGATGGAACCCAGGGTCTGTCGGACTCCAGAGCTGGTACTCTTTTTCTTTTTTGGCCACGCCATGCGGCTTGCGGGATCTTAGTTTCCCGACCAGGGATTGAACCAGGGCCCCGGCAATGGAAGCGTGGAGTCCTAACCACTGGACCACCAGGGAATTCTCAGAGCTGGTACTCTTAACCTCTGCCATGCAGATACACAGGGCCAAGCTCAGGAACGCATGGTCAGGGGGCCACATCTGGACCTCACACTCCAGCAGATGTGCTCACAGTGGTCTTAGGCGACCAAGGCTTTAGGAAAGGACTCAGGTCCTGGAATTGACTCCATCTGGAGAATATGGAGACAGGCAGACAGGTGTGTGCGTGAACGCAGACACACACACGATGTACATGTGAGCACGGACGCATGCAGAATGTGTTGTGTGTGCATGGCGGTGAGAATGTGTGACGCGTATGCCCCTGAGGCTGCCCGGGGGATGCAATGCTCTGCCGCTTTTGTTCCTTTTTCAACCAACCACAGGGCCTGCTGGGTGCCATGTGCCGGGGATGTGGTGTGAACAGGCCAACACTGTCCCTGCCCTCCCGGAGCGGCAGTCTGGTGGGCTTTGTACCCCGATGTGGTAACACTCCAGAAGGAACTTTTGTGGGAGGTTTTCTTTGTGGGATGTGGCTGGGAGGTGAGGGAGAAGACTGTGGGAAAAGCGGAAAAGGTGAGACATGTGGGGTGGGCAGCTGCAGGGGAGCCGCTGACACTTGCCAGAAGTGAGGGCTGGAGGAGTAAACCAGGGCCTGGCCTAGACTACCCGAGGGTCACAGGTCTGAGGGTCACAGGTCTGAGGATTCTAGGTCTCTGGATGCTCCCTTTACAGATATCAAAATCTGCCACAAATGTACATGTGTGCACTGTGTGTGTGTGTGTCTTTATGTGTGTGTGTGCACAGGTGATTATGTGTGATGTTTGCATATGTGAATTCATGTCACTATGTGTAAGGAGAGGACATGCATGAATTGGAGAACATGGGTGAATCATGTGAGGTGTGTGCCTATGAGGGTTTTACATGTAGGGGTGTGTGTGTGAGTGTGAGTGCAGCAAGGCGTGTTACTGTCAGGGGGAAGGAGGAGGGAAAAGAGTGTCATTTGACCCAGTCCTCACATTCATGAGCCTCAAAAATGCATCAAAAAACAGATGGACGGGTGGAGGGATAGAGAGATGAAAGGATGGATTTGGATGGATTTGGATGTTTGAATGGAAAAAGGGATGGATATGAGATAAAGCAAATATTGCGAGATGTTCCTTGTAGATTCCAGATGATAAGGATATGGGTGTTCAGTGTACAGTTGTTTCAACCTTTCTGGATGCTTAACATTTTTCATAATAAAATGTTAGGAAACAAGGTACACTCAAAGGAGGCTGGATGTCTAGTCCCAGGGAATCACGCGCAAGATGGAAAGAACAGGACGCTCATCATACAATTTAAAACTATATCCCATCACCAGACCACACAGCACTGTGAACTTATATCATTTATAATTCCTGCAATGACCTTATGAATCTCTCAATTGCATTGGATTTGTGTATGTGTGTGCATGTTAAAGATGTTAATTTATTAAATAAATGTATGTAAAGCACACCACAGTTGTGGCCAGACTGTTTCGGCATGTCTTCATTTTTAACTTACTGGGATCCTCAAAAATAAGAACTGGTTTGGGGCTCTCTTGGCCTGTGAGAGTCCCTGCTGTGTGAGGCGTGCGTGTGGGTTTGCACATACACTCACTGTACGGATGCAAGCACACGTGGCTGGGTGAGGCTGACGCCCATGGGAGTGCCCACCCAGGACCTCAACCTCCTCTAGGTCCCCATGAGGCCAGCACCGTTCTCAGGGTGAGGGAATGTCTTGGGGCTGAGGAAGGGAAGCCACCAGCCCCATGGCAGTCTTGGAGACCAAGAACTCTCTCATCCAAGGCTTGGACACTCTCAGGCCAAGCAGCGTCCCCTGGCCAGCAGTGGAGTGTGGGCGGCGGAACCTGGGGTGTTTCCCCAGGACAGCAGGGCAAGGCAGGGTGTCCTGCGGCCCCGTGGCTCCTCCCTTCCTCTCCATACACTCCCTTCCTCTCCTCCCTTCCTCTCCTCCTGTCTAACCACTCTTCCTCCCCTGCCCAGTGCCTGTTGGTCCAAACTGTCAGCAACGCCCATTGTACAGAAGGGGAAACTGAGGCCTGGAGAGAGCAGAGCTACCCAGGCCACACAGCGAGGTAGCAGCAGGGTCAGAACTGAGCTCCAGCCCGCATGATATTCTCTGCACCACTGCCAGCCACCTCTGCATCTCCCTCCTTCTGTAAGGAAGGGTGGGGGTCCAGGCCCAGCAGACCCAGCAGGTGAGGCCCCAGGGTGCCCTCCTGCCTGTGTGGGTCACATACAAGATCCAGCAGGCCACGTGGGCACCAAAAACAGAGCATGGTTGAGAGGCTGGACTCGGATTCTAATCCCATCTCTGCCATAGACCCTGTCGGAGTGAACCTGGACAGTTCCCTGTCCCTCCCAGGGCCTCAGTTTCTCCACCTGTAAAACAAATGAGGTGAACTACAGCAGTGGCTTTCACATGTTTGGAAGCAGAACCCCGAGCAGCTACAAGAGTTGCTGCCCTTGTCAGTGCAGGGAAGGCAAATAGATCTCCATCCACTCAGCCCCCTCATCTGCCCTCCACCAAGGAACTCGCCAAAGAAATTTCCACCCAATTGCAGAACCAGGGGATAAGAGATCAGGCTTTATCACAGAACAAGGCTGGGCTGCTTACCAGCTGTGTAAGGCTCCCCAAGCCTCAGCTTGCTCCTCTGTAAAATGGGGTTAACAGTACCAACCTCCTAGGGCTGTGTGAGATTAAATGAAATAATTCATGTCCAGTGCTTGGTACCTGATGAACATATTAAAACTTCAGGCAACAGTGGCTGTTATTACTAGTCACCCCCAGATGAGAACCACTGCATAAGCCTGCTGGCTTCACCATGCGTTGTATCTGTTGTTCTGGCCCCAAAGCCAGTGCATTTTGGCAGCTGCTACCCCAGATTCCTCAGCTGGCCTATCTCTGCAGCTGCTCCAGAGCAGCTGGGCATGCAGAGGCTGCTTCGAGGCCAGGCCTGGCCCCGGGGAGGGGAAGAATAGGGCTTCCTGTAATCAGGCCGGCCGGGGAGCAGGGGCCTGGGAGCAGGGTCAGTTTCATCTGGATGACAAAGTCTCTGGCAGGCCATCATTAGGTCCCCTCCCCTGCCCTGCGCCAGGCCATGACCTGGCTCCTGAAGCTCCAGAGAGAAGGCGGCAGGTATTTAGCCAAAGCCTTTCATTCCCCGGCGCCCTCCCCTGGCTGCCTGTTGACACAAGTAGGAGGGAAAGTCAGCTTGAAGCCAGGGTCCCCAACCCACCAGGCAACAATCAGCCCCAGGGTGGACAGCCACTTGGAACTGAGAATCCTGCAATGTTGGAGCTGAAGGAATCTCACAGCTACCTAACGTATATACATACAGTGGAATATTATTCAGTCTTAAAAGGGAAGGAGAGGGGCTTCCCTGGTGGCGCAGTGGTTGAGAGTCCGCCTGCGGATGCAGAGGACACGGGTTCGTGACCCGGTCCGGGAAGATCCCACATGCCGTGGAGTGGCTAGTCCCGTGAGCCATGGCCGCTGAGCCTAGCCCAAGTGCACCAAAGAAGACCCAATGCAGCCAAAACTAAATGAATAAATTTATTTTAAAAAAAACCTACCTAACGTATATACATACAGTGGAATATCATTCAGTCTTAAAAGGGAAGGAGGGACTTCCCTGGTGGTGCAGTGGTTAAGAGTCTGCCTTTCAATGCACGGGACAGAGGTTTGAGCCCTGGTCCAGGAAGATCCCACATGCTGCGGAGCAGCTAAGCCCGTGCTCCACAACTACTGAGCCCGTGCTCTAGAGACCGCGAGCCACAACTACTGAGCCCACACGCCACAGCTACTGAAGCCCGCGTGCCTAGATCCTGTGCTCCACAACAAGAGAAGTCACCGCAATGAGAAGCCCGTGCACCGCAAGGAAGAGTAGCCCCCATTCGCTGCAACTAGAGAAAGCCCAAGTGCACCAAAGAAGACCCAATGCAGCCAAAACTAAATGAATAAATTTATTTTAAAAAAAACCTACCTAACGTATATACATACAGTGGAATATCATTCAGTCTTAAAAGGGAAGGAGGGACTTCCCTGGTGGTGCAGTGGTTAAGAGTCTGCCTTTCAATGCACGGGACAGAGGTTTGAGCCCTGGTCCAGGAAGATCCCACATGCCGCAGAGCAGCTAAGCCCTTGCGCCACAACTACTGATCCCGTGCTCTAGGCAGGGGACAGAGGTTTGAGCCCTGGTCCAGGAAGATCCCACATGCCGCAGAGCAGCTAAGCCCTTGCGCCACAACTACTGATCCCGTGCTCTAGAGCCCACGAGACACAACTACTGAGCCCGCATGCCACAACTACTGAACCCGTTTGCCGCAACTACAGAAGCCCGCACGCCTAGAGCTCTGCAACAAGAGAAGCCACAGCAATGAGAAGCCTGCGCACCCCAACAAAGTGTAGCCCCTGCTCGCCGCAACTAAAAAGAAAGCCCGCGTGCAGCAACGAAGACCCAATGCAGCCAAAAATAAATAAATAAATATTTAAATTTTTAAAAAACAAGACACACCTCTAGTGTCTCCTCTTATTTAACAGATGGGGAAACTGAGGCTGAGACAGGGGAAAGGACTTACACCCATGAACAAAATGGGTGAGTGTTGAGAGGTGCTCCCTGACTTCCTGTTCCTTCCCCAGCAAGCCCCACTCTCACCCCGGGCTGCACAGCTGCTGCATCCAACTCCTAACCCGGACTCCAGCTTCCAGGTGGCTCTTTGGCACACCTACCAGTGCAATTTCTTCAATCTTTTAAAAAAATAACGTTACTCCTTTAGTCTGGGTTTTGTTTCTCCCAGTTATAAAATATACCTGTTCCATGAGAGCAGGGACCTCATTTGTCTGGTTCACCCCAGATCCAATCCCCCAGATTTCTGCATCAGGCAGGGCATTGGGGAAATACAAGAATGTTTAAAAAAGTAAAAAGAAATCACCCGTGACTTCCCACCCTCAACGTGCTTTAATATATCTTATTCTTTTTTAAAATTTATTTTATTGAATTATAGTTGATTTACAATGTATTAATTTCTGCTGTACAGCAGTGATTCAGTTATCCATATATATACATTCTTTTTCATATTCTTTTCCATTATAGTTTATCAAAGGATATTGAATACAGTTCCCTGTGCTATACAGTAGGACCTTGTTGTGTATCTATTCTATATATAATAGTTTGCATCTGCTAATCCCAAACTCCCACTCCATCCCTCCCCTACCCCCCTCCCCCTTGGCAACCACAAGTCTGTTCTCTATGTCTGTGAGTCTGTTTCCGTTTCATAGATAGGTTCATTTGTGTCATATTTTAGATTGCACATATAAGTGATAACATATGGTATTTGTCTTTCTCTTTCTGACCTCCTTTGCTTAGTATGATAATCTCTAGTTGAATCCATGTTGCTGCAAATGGCATTATTTCATACTTTTTATGGCTGAGCAGTATTCCATTGTATAGATGTACCACATCTTCTTTATTCATTCATCTGTTGATGGACATTTAGGTTGTTTCCATATCTTGGCTACTGTGAATAGTGCTGCTCTGAACATAAGGGTACCATTTCACCATGAACATTTTCCTGGCCATTAAGATGTTTTCCTGAGGAGGGACCACGTGGAGGCTGGCGGAGCTGAATCTCTGGCGGGTGTCCAGTTTGGGGCCAGGTTGGAGTTGGAACCATGGAGATTTGGAAGGAAACCCCACCCCCAACTTGTGCCCCTGGCAGCGGGGAGTGGAACCACCCCCCTAATGCGCCCACCTGTATGGAGCATCAGTTGGAGGAGGTGTGGTATCGGGGCCTTCCAGCTAATGGTTTCCAGTTTGAGTGGCCTCTGCTGGGCTGGCTCCCTCTGGCTTTTTAGGGACCATTGTGCTGTCTGCAAGGAAGATTTCTGCTCCGCTGGAGTCCAGACGGAGGCTGGAGTGGCTGACCTCACTTGGGTAGGGGACAGAGGTATCCTAATGGCTTCCAATTCAGGTGCTGTTGAATTGTGGGAGCTGGATGAGAATGAGACACTCATTGACAGCAAGTTCTGCAACTATGGGCACGATGACATCGTGTCTGCAGTGTCCCAAGCTCTGGCACACAAGCGGTTGGTGGTAGCAAAGACTTCTGCATCAAGGTTTGGGACCTTGCTCAGTAGATGATTCTGAATTCATACCGAGCTCACTCTGGGCAGGTCACCTGTGTTGCTGCCTCTCTACACAAGGACTCCGTGTTTCTTTCATGCAGTGAGGACAGTAGGATTTCACTGTGGGATATCCACTGCCCCAAGCCAGCATCACAGATGGGCTGCAGTTCCTCTGGCTACCTTCCTAGCTCCCAGCCTTGGCATCCTCAGTGGAGTAAGGTCTTTGTCTTCGGTGATGAGAATGGACTGTCTCCCTTGTGGGCACAAAGAGGGCAAGCTGTGCCCTCAGCTCAGCTGTGCACTCCCAGTGTTTCACTGGGCTGGTGTCCTCCCCACACGGCGCTCCCTTCCTGGCCTCTGTCAGTGAAGACGGCTCACTTGCTGTGCTGGACTCAGACATTGTCGAGGGGTATAGAAGCCGAGCCCACAGAGACTGTGAGAGATACTACTCTGTCCCTGCTAAATCACTCCCTTCTTACCCCAGTGGGCTGGGACCGTCAGGTCACCCACCATACCGTGCCCACAGAACCTCTCCCAGACCTAAGAGTGTTGTCGAGTAGGTTGGATTTCAGACAAAAAGCAAATCCCCCGTGAGTATCCACTCCCTTTGCCCCTGCCCTCTCAGTTTGTGAGACAACACAGGAACCTTATACAGTATGTTGATATGTCACATCTGTGCAGTTAATAGGCACTGTCTCTCAGCCTGGGGCAGGCTGGATTCTGGGGTCCTGTAGTCAGGGAAGAAAAACTTCCTTGAACATGGATATGTATGTGTGTCTGAGTGTGTGTGTAGATACATAGATGTTGCTGGCAGGGGGAATAAAAAAGCCATCCCACATCTTTCCCAAGACCCAATCCCCACCCCCCAAAGTTAATGAAAGATTTTTTCTTTAAAGAGAAAGTTTTTTTTCCTTTTTTTTTTTGAATTTTATTTTTTTTAATACAGCAGGTTCTTATTAGTTCTCTATTTTATGCATATTAGTGTATATATGCATATTAGTGTATATATGTCAATCCCAGTCTCCCAGTTGATCATTCACTACCACCACCACTCCACCCCACCCCCCACCCCCGTTTTCCCCCCTTGGTGTCCATACATTTGTTCTCTACATCTGTGTCTCTCTCTGCCTTGCAAACTGGTTCATCTGTACAGAAGATTTTTTTTTAAAGCAAGACGTTATTTGAGAGATTTTGTTTTGTTTTGTTTTTTAGGGTTTTTTGGCCACGCCCTGCAGCATGTGGGATCTTAGTTCCCCGTCCAGGGATCAAACCCACGACCCCTGCATTGCAAGTGAGGAGTCTCAACCACTGGACCACCAGGGAAGTCCAACAAAAGGTTTTTGTTTTTTTCCAGGGAAGCCCCAACAAAAGGTTTTTATGCTTCCCATGCAGCTGTGCGTGAGGAATTGGCCTTGTCTGGATGAGGTATGGGATGTGGGCATCCCTGGATTCTTGGAAGCAGCTCATAGACTGCTCATAGAGACAAGAGCAACTTAATTTTTTTATAGAGCTTAATTCACCTTTATCATGTGCTTCCGTTCACATCCAGCCCAGTTCACCTTGAGGAAGAGCCAGCACACTCACCACAGTTTTGCTCATCTCCTTGCTATTAAACTGAGCCAGAAGTCCAGTTTCTGGCTGAATAAGAAGTTTGGCTGGCACCTGTGTAATGCCCACCCCACACCCCCATGGAGTTACGTATATGAGAGGTGAGTGTATTTCTGCCACAGACGCCATAGAAAAAAGTTTCAGGATGGAGAGCTTAATGGCATTTCAGTTAAAAACTGACACATGGGGCTTCCCTGGTGGCGCAGTGGTTGAGAGCCCCCCTGCCAATGCAGGGGACACGGGTTCGTGCCCCGGTCCGGGAAGATCCCACATGCTGTGGAGCGGCTGGACCCCGTGAGCCATGGCCGCTGAGCCTGCGCGTCTGGAGCCTGTGCTCCGCAACGGGAGAGGCCACGGCAGTGAGAGGCCCGCGTACTGCAAAAAAAAACAAACAAACAAAAAAAAACTGACACAGGCTTGCATAGGAATGTCTGCCATTGTCCCACCGGAAAACAGCCTGGGGCCTGAGCTTTTTTGCCGCTGGGCCCCTGTCTCTGGATATAAGAAGACTGAATGCTGTTTGGGGGGGACTCTGAAGATTTTAAATGCAGCGTTAGATAGAGAATCAGAAGTACCGGTCAGTGAAATAAGAGGTTGATTCATTGTTTAAAAAAAAGGAAAAAAAGATGTTTTCTTAAAACCATTGAGAGTGGCTCTGTCAGTGGGTGTCCCCCTCCTCAGAAGTCACCTTCTTAGCAAGGCTCCTGGGACCACTCAGCCTAAAGTGATCCACTCGATCACTTTATTTTCTTCATGACATATATCACTATCTAAAATTATCTTATTCCCTCATCTGTTCACTAGTGTCTTGTTTGTCTGCTTATTAAACTAGCCAAGAGGCAGTTTAAGCCCTAGGACAGGAGGAATTAATGCACCACTGGCACCTAGCATACAGCTCTCCTCACCAAACATTCATGGACTGTGTGGCAGGCAGAGTCCTAGGCCCTCGGAGTACAGCAGTGAATAAAATAGACAAAAACCCTTGCCCCTGTGGAGCTTACATTCTAGTGAGGAATGAATGAATGAATGAATGAATGAATTTAACTACCTCCTGTTGTTGGACATTTAGGTCATTGCTCCCTAAGCTTTCCCCCTGCTTTACCTCTCATATAACCAGGACATTTCTTTAAATTCTCACATTTGATCATTCAAATAAATGTAAAGTTTGCATTCTATGCAGAGTGACCAACTTGTCCTGTTTTGCCTGGAACTTTTCTGATTTTAGCACTGAAAGTCTCATGTCCCCGGAAAACCTTTAGTCTTGGGCAAACTGGGACAGCTGGTCACCCTAATTCTTTGCTCGACTGTATTCATGATTTCTTTTCAAAAAAAAAAAAACAGCTTTATTGAAATATATTCCACATACCATAAAATCCACTTGTTTTAAAGTGTACATTTCAGTGGGTTTTAGAGCAATCACAGGGTTGTGTGATCACCACCACTATCTAATTCCAGAACATTTTCAGCACCCCAAAAAGAAATATTGTACCCGTTAAGCAGTCACTCCCCATTCCTCTCTCCCCACAGCCCCTGACAACTACTAATCTACTTTCTGTCTCTATAAATTTTTCTGTTCTGGACATTTCAAATAATGGAATTATGTGGCCTTTTGTAACGGTCTTCTTTCACTTAACATAATGTTTTTAAGGTTCATCCATATCATAGCATGTATCAGCACTTCATTCTTTTTTATTGCCAAATAACTTTACATTATACGAATAAAGCATTTTTTAAAATTCTATTTGTTCATCAGCTGACAGACATATTGCTTCCCCTTTGGGGCTATTACGAATAATGCTGCTATGAACATTGATAAACAAGTTTTTGTGTGGACATATGTTTTTATTTATCTTGAGTACATACCTAGGAGTTGAATTGCTGAGTCATATGGTAACTCTTTAGCATTTTGAAAACTGCCAAACTGCCTTCCAAAGTTGCTGCACCCTTTTACATTCCTATCAGCAATGGGTTAGGGTTCCAACTGCTTCACATCCTTGTCAACACTTGTCATTGTCTATATTTTTTATTGTGGCCATGTGGTGTGATTGTCATGTTTGTTTGAACACAAAAATTAGGTTTGAAATTACTTATCATCAAATAAAGTCAACCCCCTTGGAATGTCTCCTATGTCAATCATGTGCCCCGGAGAACCCCAACAGACCTCTCAGGAGCTGTGAGGACAAGGGCACCAGCCTGATCTGTGTGGGTTAAAGTCGTTTCCAAAGTTTTGATATTGTTAACAACACTTTTTGATAATAAAAAGAATTTACTTTTGGGACTTCCCTGGTGGTCCAGTGGTTAAGACCCTGCACTCCCACTGCAGGGGGCATGGGTTTGATCCCTGGTCGGGGAACTAAGATCCCGCATGCTACACAGCGTGGCAAAAAAAAAAAAAAGTTAAAAACATTACTTTTGATTTGTTTGATTACTAGTGAAGTGGAAATTTTTTCACATTTATTTTTTGTATTATTTACGTGTATTATTATTTATATTTTTCATATATTTTTATTTGCATTTCTTATTTGGTCCCAGAATAATCTTTTCAGAAGAAGAATCTGATCACACCCTTGTTTAGAACTTTAGGTGGCTCTGCACTGCCCACGGAATAAAGACCCACTCCCTTACATCGGACCCTGCCTGCTCCTCTGGCCCCTTTTCACGTCTGGACAACGTGCAGTTTCCAAAAAGAGTCCTTCCATCTCTCTCCTTCTGCTTTTGGCAGTTTGTGGACATCCCCTCCCCCTGGATGACTCCCAGGCTCGCCACCACATGTCTGATGGAATCGTTTGTTCACGGGACCAGCTTCCTGGGGACATGAACTCTGCAGAAGGGCTCCCTAGTTAGGAAGCACCCTTCGATTGGTTTAATGCTCTGCTGTCACCGTTTTGAAATTCTTAATGATTTTTTAACAAGGGGTCTCACATTTTCATTCTGCACTGGGACCCGTCCATTATGTATGTAGCCTGTCCTGCTTGTTTACCTTCTGCCTCTCACACAGGTTAATACACTCCTTGACCTCAGAATCTGTCCTACCCCCCTCTGTGCCCCCAGTGCCTGGTGGAAACTGAATAAATGAATGCCCAAAATGTATGAATAAAATGAATGAATGAGGGCTTCCCTGGTGGTGCAGTGGTTGAGAATCTGCCTGATAATGCAGGGGACACGGGTTCGATCCCTCATCCGGGAAGATAGCACATGCCGCAGAGCAACTAAGACCACGAGCCACAACTACTGAGCCTGCGTGCTGCAACTACTGAAGCCCGTGCGCCTAGAGCCCATGCTCCACAACAAGAGAAACCACCGCAGTGAGAAGCCCGTGCACCGCAATGAAGAGTAGCCCCCGCTCGCCCCAACTAGAGGAAGCCCGCGTGCAGCAACAAAGACCCAACACAGCCAAAAATAAATAAATAAAGTAAAATAAATGTATTTTACAAACTTAAAAATAAAATGAATGAATGATGGGAAGGGAGGGAGGGAGGGAGGGAGGAAAAGAGAAAGAAAGGAAGGAAGGAAAGAAGGAGGGAGGGAGGAAAGGAACACAGGAAGGAAGGGAGGAAGGAAGGAAGGAAAGAAGGAAGGAAGGAAGAAATTCACCTGTTATTCTTTGAGGAATAAGGTAGGAGGAATTTTCAGTGTAAACAGAAGTTGAAAGAACATTCCCAGTAGAGGGGACATGGGTGAAAATTCCCCGTGGGCAGGAAGGACCAGGAGGCCCTGGGAAATGTGGTTGCACTGGCCTCAGCTGAACCCCCGGGATGTGGGGGAAGGTGCATGTGCGGGCCAGAGGCAATGGCTGGTCTCCGAAAGGAGCTCTTTCCCTGACCGGGGGCAGGGAGAAAGCCCTGGAATCCAGAAGAGGGGGTGCTAATTAGTGCCCCCAGAGGGGCCTCTCCTGTCATTGGGTGGTGGGAGAGGTCAGGCCAGGAAGTCAAGGGGAGCCAATGAGGACAGCTTGGCTCAAGTCCAGGCCATCAAGGCTGAGTGATCTTAATGACTCCAATCAAAATGCCTTTGCCACCACTGGGACAGACCTCAAGTCTGTGACCCAGGGGTCAGCACCTCCTGCCTGGTGCCCCATCAGAAATAAGGCTTCTCTGGGCCCCAGGCCCTCCACCCCAGCCCACCCTTGGCCCCCTTCCCCTTGGCAGCTGGATAGTCCCCAGGGTCCTAGGACCAAAGAGCGCTTAGAATAGGCCCCGGCCATGGGTGCCCCAGCTGCCTCCAGGGGCAGGAGATAATGACCTCTTGGGGTTTATGGGCATAGGGCATGGCCCTGCCCAGCGCAAGGGAAGCAGCCCAGATGTCAGCAACCTCCTTGCCCCACGAAGTTTAATGTTGCCAATCTGGGTCCGTCTACTCCGCCTCTCACCTCCTGCTACTTTCTCTCCTTTACTCCTGACCTCCCAGCCACAGTGACTTTCCTTCCAGCCCTTGAAAACTCAAGTTCATTCTCACCTCAGAGCCTTTGCACTTGCTCTTCTCTCTGCCTGGAATGTTCATTCCCCAGATCCAGGCATGTCTGCC
This sequence comes from Physeter macrocephalus, assembly GCF_002837175.3. Taxonomy (NCBI): domain Eukaryota; kingdom Metazoa; phylum Chordata; class Mammalia; order Artiodactyla; family Physeteridae; genus Physeter; species Physeter macrocephalus. The sequence continues at coordinate 37,125 of NW_021145576.1, forward strand.
TCTTATGATCAGGCGGCCCTTAGCTCAAACACCACCTCCTCACTCAGGAACGCTAGAAGTGTCCTCCCCAGCTGGATGCACGGCCAGCCCTTCTCTACCCCATGACCTTCTTTAATTTTCAGACTGCCTGGCTCAGAATCCTACCCCTATTATCTACTAGCTGGTGCAAGTTACTGAACCTCTCTGTGCCTCTATTTCCTCACCTATAAAATGGGGATAATAGTAACACATGTCATTATGTTATTGGAAGGAGTAAATGAGATGCCACAGGCACATAGTAAGGTTCCATAAAGGGTAGCCATTGGGACCATCACTGTCTGCCCGCCCCAGCTCCCCTTGAGAGAAGAAACTGTCTGCTTGCTCATAGTTGCAACCCCAGGGCCTAGAACAGTGCTTGGTACATAAAAGCCACTCCAGAAATATGTATTGATCTGTTTGTTTTTCTCCTAATATTTTGCCCTTTTCCTACTCTCCTGCTTCCCATGCAAGAGAAACTGTTAAGCAGACTAAAGGCCTCCCCAGGCTGGAACAGGAGGACGGATGGAGACAGTGGTGAGAGCAGAGACATCACAGGCCCTGAGAGGGCCCTGCACGTTGCAGCCAGACCCCAAAGGGGGACCTACCAGAATGACCCCCAAACCACAGTGTGACCTCCCAGCTCAGCAGAACGATTCTGATGCCCTCCAGTATGACCCAGAAGAAGTAGAGAGAGATGTTGGCCCCGGAAGGGCCATTCAAAGCAAAAAGGACAAAAAAAAAAACCAAACTGTCTGCCTCTCACACAGGTTAATACACTCCTTGACCTCAGAATCTGTCCTACCCCCCTCTGTGCCCCCAGTGCCTGGTGGAAACTGAATAAATGAATGCCCAAAATGTATGAATAAAATGAATGAATGAGGGCTTCCCTGGTGGTGCAGTGGTTGAGAATCTGCCTGATAATGCAGGGGACACGGGTTCGATCCCTCATCCGGGAAGATAGCACATGCCGCAGAGCAACTAAGACCACGAGCCACAACTACTGAGCCTGCGTGCTGCAACTACTGAAGCCCGTGCGCCTAGAGCCCATGCTCCACAACAAGAGAAACCACCGCAGTGAGAAGCCCGTGCACCGCAATGAAGAGTAGCCCCCGCTCGCCCCAACTAGAGGAAGCCCGCGTGCAGCAACAAAGACCCAACACAGCCAAAAATAAATAAATAAAGTAAAATAAATGTATTTTACAAACTTAAAAATAAAATGAATGAATGATGGGAAGGGAGGGAGGGAGGGAGGGAGGAAAAGAGAAAGAAAGGAAGGAAGGAAAGAAGGAGGGAGGGAGGAAAGGAACACAGGAAGGAAGGGAGGAAGGAAGGAAGGAAAGAAGGAAGGAAGGAAGAAATTCACCTGTTATTCTTTGAGGAATAAGGTAGGAGGAATTTTCAGTGTAAACAGAAGTTGAAAGAACATTCCCAGTAGAGGGGACATGGGTGAAAATTCCCCGTGGGCAGGAAGGACCAGGAGGCCCTGGGAAATGTGGTTGCACTGGCCTCAGCTGAACCCCCGGGATGTGGGGGAAGGTGCATGTGCGGGCCAGAGGCAATGGCTGGTCTCCGAAAGGAGCTCTTTCCCTGACCGGGGGCAGGGAGAAAGCCCTGGAATCCAGAAGAGGGGGTGCTAATTAGTGCCCCCAGAGGGGCCTCTCCTGTCATTGGGTGGTGGGAGAGGTCAGGCCAGGAAGTCAAGGGGAGCCAATGAGGACAGCTTGGCTCAAGTCCAGGCCATCAAGGCTGAGTGATCTTAATGACTCCAATCAAAATGCCTTTGCCACCACTGGGACAGACCTCAAGTCTGTGACCCAGGGGTCAGCACCTCCTGCCTGGTGCCCCATCAGAAATAAGGCTTCTCTGGGCCCCAGGCCCTCCACCCCAGCCCACCCTTGGCCCCCTTCCCCTTGGCAGCTGGATAGTCCCCAGGGTCCTAGGACCAAAGAGCGCTTAGAATAGGCCCCGGCCATGGGTGCCCCAGCTGCCTCCAGGGGCAGGAGATAATGACCTCTTGGGGTTTATGGGCATAGGGCATGGCCCTGCCCAGCGCAAGGGAAGCAGCCCAGATGTCAGCAACCTCCTTGCCCCACGAAGTTTAATGTTGCCAATCTGGGTCCGTCTACTCCGCCTCTCACCTCCTGCTACTTTCTCTCCTTTACTCCTGACCTCCCAGCCACAGTGACTTTCCTTCCAGCCCTTGAAAACTCAAGTTCATTCTCACCTCAGAGCCTTTGCACTTGCTCTTCTCTCTGCCTGGAATGTTCATTCCCCAGATCCAGGCATGTCTGCCTCTTATGATCAGGCGGCCCTTAGCTCAAACACCACCTCCTCACTCAGGAACGCTAGAAGTGTCCTCCCCAGCTGGATGCACGGCCAGCCCTTCTCTACCCCATGACCTTCTTTAATTTTCAGACTGCCTGGCTCAGAATCCTACCCCTATTATCTACTAGCTGGTGCAAGTTACTGAACCTCTCTGTGCCTCTATTTCCTCACCTATAAAATGGGGATAATAGTAACACATGTCATTATGTTATTGGAAGGAGTAAATGAGATGCCACAGGCACATAGTAAGGTTCCATAAAGGGTAGCCATTGGGACCATCACTGTCTGCCCGCCCCAGCTCCCCTTGAGAGAAGAAACTGTCTGCTTGCTCATAGTTGCAACCCCAGGGCCTAGAACAGTGCTTGGTACATAAAAGCCACTCCAGAAATATGTATTGATCTGTTTGTTTTTCTCCTAATATTTTGCCCTTTTCCTACTCTCCTGCTTCCCATGCAAGAGAAACTGTTAAGCAGACTAAAGGCCTCCCCAGGCTGGAACAGGAGGACGGATGGAGACAGTGGTGAGAGCAGAGACATCACAGGCCCTGAGAGGGCCCTGCACGTTGCAGCCAGACCCCAAAGGGGGACCTACCAGAATGACCCCCAAACCACAGTGTGACCTCCCAGCTCAGCAGAACGATTCTGATGCCCTCCAGTATGACCCAGAAGAAGTGGAGAGAGATGTTGGCCCCGGAAGGGCCATTCAAAGCAAAAAGAACAAAAAAAAAAACCAAACTGAGATGTGAAGGATGAACATAGTTGACCAGTTGGCAGAGCTGATGGAGGGAAGGTGCAGTTCTAATCACTGACTCAGAACCAGGGCATAGACGGTATCTTGCATGAGTCTTAAGACTAAAAAAGAAATGCTTTCTTGATGGAACCTCAAGAGACAAGACGCTCCTAATGAGACGGGGAGGATGCCCAGTTTGCTCACCTGGCCCAGAAGAGAAATTAATAAATAAATGAATGAACATTAAAAAAAGAAAAAGCATAAAGGACAATGGTGTCACCAAGGCGACCCATGCAGATACATGGCTGGGAAACACATGGGCCTACCCAAGCCTTAGCTCTACATACACTCCTCTCCCACCCCAACTTAGACACAACCCTAGGCTAAAGAAAAGAAAATGCTACTTCTCACACCCTTGAGTCATGGCCTGGCAATCATACCTGGCCCTTGACTAGGAAGTTGCATTATTGCTCACTGACATCTCTGAGCCTCAGTCTGTCATCTGTAAGGTGAAGGCAGTTTCACATCTCTCCCAGATGCTACGCGGGGTTTCAGTCTTGATAAAAAGCTCCCAAGGACTTGATGTGCTATCTCATTTAACCCTCTCAAAACCCCTGAGAGATAAGAGCTACTATCATCTCTGCTTTACAGATAAGGAAACTGAGGCCCAAAGAGATGTGTAACCAGCCTGGTCTGAGGTTGAGTGGCTGGTCTGACTGGAATCCACCTCCCTAGCCTAACCCGAGGCCCACCCTCTTCTCCACGCAAACAAAGCAGGTAAGCAGAGAGTGACAATGTTTCCTAAACCACAAAGACCTGTGCTGATGCCAGGAGGCAGCAGTGGGGTGGGGAGCCTCAGACAGAGCAGGGATGAAGCAGGGTGTGACTCAGCACTGGCTAGTGTGTCCCAGGGAGAGGTGCAATGTCACGCATGCGGGGTGTGGCTCTGCACAGCCTGGCCTGAGTGGACAGCAAAAGGGCAGAGAAGCCCCGCCCCCAGGCCAGGGTCAGCCACCCAGTGAATGCACCTGGCTGGTCTCAAGAAGCCCGGGTCAAGTGCCAGCTCTGCCTCTGGCTCTCACGGTGACCTCTGCAAGTCCCTCTCCTCCCAGGGCCTCGGTTTTCCCATCTGGCCCAAGTACACATGAACCAAGGCTGGAGGCTCAGTGAGCTGACGGCTCTCCTAGCTGGACTCTCTAGAGCCCCCTAGTGTACAAACTGGTGCATGTCTCCATCCGCTCCCAGATGAGGACCCACGGAATCGCCCCTCCTCAGTCTTGATCCCAGACCCTGAGTAGGTGGAGGCGGCACCCACAAGTCTCACTGCCAAGCTTCAAAGGAAGGGAAAGGTCCCGAGGAGATCTGGGTGGGCCAGGAGAATTGCCGGGCCCTGGTTCTGCCCCTCAATTGCTGTGTGAGCCTGTGTTCACCTTCCCCTCTCTAGGCCTGCTCCCCTGTCTCTAAGAAGGGAGTTATAGGATGAAGCCTGATCCGGGAGGCATAGGCTTGGTTTCCACCCTATTAATGAGCTATGTGAGCTCAGGCAAGTCCCTGCCCTTTCCTGGGCCTCAGTTTCCCCATCTGCACAACAAGTTGATGGGACCAAACGGCCTCAGGACCCCTCTGGCTCTGACATTTAGGGGTACAAGTGGGAAATATGTGTTTAGGGAAACTAAGAGGAGGTGCAAGAGGCCTCAAGGAGAGCTTCCTTAAAGGAAGGACTAGCTCAAAATCATCTCCCAGGGCTTATAGGAGGCCCCATGGCATTGAATATATATTCAGGTGTTTTAATTTGACATATTTAGTGAGAAAATCCTCAGGGCCAGATCCTGTACTGGCCACTGGCCACACAATAGCATACAAGACAGACACAACCCTTGCCCTTGAGGAAAAATTCACAGCCTAGTCAAGGGCACTGATTAGAAAACAAACATTCACACCCTCATCTGAACAAGTACAATTGGATTATGGACAAGTCATAGCCATAGCAAAGCTGGAAAATGAAATATCAGAGGGGAGGTGACATGTGAGTAAGGTTTTGAAAGGTGAGGATGAGTAAAACAGGTACTGAATTCTTCTAAAATTAAACAATTTTTCCTGTCACATTGGTTGCGCAAAGATAGCGATCTTAGTGAAAGTTCTGCTTTTCCCTGGGCAGGAGGGACAAGCAAGTTGTGATGGAGACTGAAAAATCTAACAAACAAAACGGGCTTCTCGGGCTTCCCTGGTGGCGCAGTGGTTGCGAGTCCGCCTGCTGATGCAGGGGACGCGGGTTCGTGCCCCGGTCCGGGAAGATCCCACATGCCGCGGAGCGGCTGGGCCCGTGAGCCATGGCCGCTGGGCCTGCACGTCCGGAGCCTGTGCTCCGCGAAGGGAGAGGCCACAGCAGTGAGAGGCCCGCGTACTGAGAAAAAAAAAAAAAAAAAAAAGGGCTTCTCCTCTGGGTGCCCGGGTTGAAAATAGGCATCTATAGACTGTGATAAGCGGGGTGAGCCTCAGACACAGAGTGGGGGGCAGAGAGGGGCTGAGGTCAAGGGTCAAGGATGTCTGTTGAGCACTTAATAATAAAAAAAGAAATCTCATGTTTTGATATGAAGGAATCAAAATGGCCCTGCCAAACTGGCTGCATCCATGTGTCCTTGAATTTGACAGACTCATTGCTTCAAGTTTTTTCCTCTGCTCCAAGGCACAAACCAGGTCACACTTTCCCACGGCAAACAGCTTCACCACAGACTCTCCAGTCATGGGGCCTCTCCTGTTGACAATGTCCCATAGGGTGCGTTTGGATGGACACAAATCCAGCAATGCGCCAGAGCTGCCTCACACCAGCTTTCAGGAGCCAGTTGCTAAAGTTTGGGGAATTTTGCAATTTCAGGTTGTTGAACAGTCATTATTAAAAATTAAATTGTATAAATTTACAATTAAGAGATATTAAATCATGGATAAACAACAAGGTCCTACTGTATAGCATAGGGAACTATATTCAATATCCTGGTATAAATCATAATGGAAAAGAATATGAAAAAGAATGTATATATATGTATAACTGAATCACTTTGCTGTACAGCAGAAATTAACACAACTTTGTAAATCAACTATACTTCAATTTTAAAAGGAAATATTAAACTAAAGATAATACTCAAAACTCACGACTTCCTACTGATTTTACTACATTTTATTATTCTCTATTCTCTTGAGGTTATCTGCATCTATCGTAACTGAATAGGAGAACTTCGGCATATAATGAATGATGTGCTTCCACACACCCCTTCCCAACTCTGCTTTGTGATGTCACGTTGGTAACTTGAAGTCGGCCAAGGTGGGAATTGGCAAAAGTCACAAATGGGGCCTTGATTTGCTGTTTTGTTGACTTTCTAGGTTAAAGAAAGTGATGGATGAAATATTAACAGTGTAAACTAAAGTGCTGAAGCTGAAAGAGGTTTCAGTTTAATGAATATATTTATAGGAGAGTGAGTAGTGTAACAGTAGATCACATATCAGATTTAATGACAATAAATTTATGGGGGAAAGAGTTAGTACAGCAGACTGGAATGCAGCTCCATTTCAAATTTGGATTGAATTGCAACCATAGGTTGACTAGACATACAAGCGTTCAGCAAAAATTAACAAAAGCCTTCTGGAGAATCAATTGACTAAATGGAATCTACAATCAAGAGTTCTTACATTGTGCAGTTATTTGTAAATTGTGTTCTACACATCCACTTTATCTGTAAAATTTATAATAAACATATATGTACATATGTACATAACGTATACATTTGGATTTCTGAGGAACCAGTTGTCAAATATTTGCTGGCACACCATTGGACAGCCCAAGTTTGATAAAGTCCTTTGCAAAGCACATTTCTGAAACCAGGCAAAGGGCTCGTGTGCCAGCAGTGCAGAAAGATAAACTCTGACAGCGGGAGTTGGCAGCAAAGTAAGGGTTTATTGCAGGATGTCAAGCAAGGGAGTGGGAGATAAGCCTCAGATCCACCCCAACTTGGTCTTTGAGTTAGGGGTTTTTTTTAAAGGGGAAGAACAAAGGGGCTGGAATTAATCATCGCCTAGTGACGGTGCTGTGACATCTCTTAATTAATTATAGTTTCAGAAGTCAGGATGTCTCTGGTTTACGATTATCTGGCCAGGTAGTCCATGGCTGGGGTGGGCGTGGGGTGGGGGTCTGTTAGCTCATCTGGCTAACAACCCGATGTTTCTGGAGAAACCAGGTGTTTCTGGAGAAACAACCTGAATTTGTACATTGATGATGATATCTTACAATAGGAATTTTAGTACATTAATGATGTTATTGACAACAGCAATTTTAGTCATCTGACTCCGGTTGATGAGTGTTCGGTGAGCACAGGAGTGAGGTCAGAGGGGACAAGAAAGGGAATAAAGTTTCGGATAGAGAGATTAATCATAAACTTGGTAAGGGAACTCGGTTTCATTTCATCTTGGGGAAGCCCTCTCCACTGTGGGAAGCATTTTCCAAACAAAGAGACAGATGACCTCGTGCTTCCATTGTGGACACTCCCAGGACACAGATAGCTCTGTGGCTTTGGGATCTGTCATTTTCAACAATGACAATAAAACCAACACATTCAGGGGCTTAGTGGTACTTTTCTTTGCCATTTTCCAGTTTAAACTTAAATAAGGTTATTGGACTGCAAGGAACAGCAATTTCTCAGGCTAACTGACATGACAGCAGGAGTTATCCTAGGGATGCATGCCGGGGAGGAAGAGCAATTGTGGCCATCAGCGGGAGGGCCAGCTCCCCTCTCCCCCCACATATCCCTTCGTCACTACTTCATTCTTCCCTTCCCCTGTACACAGCTTCCTTCTTCTTTTCTTTTGTGCAAACAGCAGTGAAGGTGAAGGCAGCTGGTTTACAGTCGACAAGTTTACCTGCTCTTAGGTCAGAGACCAGCTGGAGTGGGTTGACAGGCAGATCCACCATCCCCAGACAAAAGGTCTGATTGGCTGGCTTGGAGCAGGTAGGCATTCCTGGACCAATCACTCATGGCCAGGGGTGTGGAGGAGCGGGACCAAGGATTCAGACCGGACCTCAAGGATCACATCGAGTGGGGAGGGGCAACTCTGAGAGAAGGAGGGTGGGCATGGGCTGGGCAGACTCTCCCGAAGGTCTAAGATATATATATATTTTTAACATTTTTTTAAATTTATTTATTTATTTATTTTTGGCTGCCTTGGGTCTTCATTGCGGTGCATGGGATTCTCATTGCAGAGTCTTCTCTTGTTGTGGAGCACAGGCTCTAGGTGTGCGGGCTTCAGTAGTTGTGGCACGCAGCCTCTGTAGTTGTGGCATGCGGGCTTCAGTAGTTGTGGCTTGCAGGCTCTAGACAGCAGGCTCAGTAGTTGTGACTTGTGGGCTTAGTTGCTCTGTGGCATGTGGGATCTTCCCGGACCAGGGATCAAACCCATGTCCCCTGCATTGGCAGGCAGATTCTTAACCACTGCGCCACCAGGGAAGTCTGATCTATGATATTAAAGGAGGCCAGCTGGATGAACAGGACTTGCTGGCAGGGCAGGTTTCCCTTCATTCCAGTTCGTGAGAAAGTCTTCTAGATAACTGGCCACCATGTGGCCTGTCCATGATCCAACCATGTACACAATTGTCAGTGAAAATGCCTTCATTACATATATGACATTTTTGTTTGTGAAAAGATAAAAAAAAGAATATGTCTCTAGCTCATACATCTTCTAAATATTGAGACTGTAATGAAGACAATCTTCTGTGTTTCTGCAGTCTGGTGACCATCCTGGGGCTCCCGGGGTTGTCCATGGATCCCAGTCAAGGTGATGCTGCATCATAATCATCTTTTTTCTTCATTTCACAAGAGGCCCTGAGAGATCTGGGTCCACAGTGCCTGATACATTCCTGGTCCAGCACCGTGGCAACAACCGACAGAGAAGGCTCTCTGGAGCAGACAGCCTGGATTCAAATCTCAGTTCCCTTACTAGCTGAGTGATCTGACAGGTGACTCAGCTTTTCTGTGCCTCAGGTTCCTTATCTGTAAAGTGGCGATCACTTACAATACCTCTCATAAAGTTGTGAGGATTAAATGAGTTGACATTTATAAAGTGTTAGAAGTGCCTAGCACATGGTAAATGTTCAACAGCGTTAGGTATATTATTATTGGCATTTCACTGTCAGCTGCGTTCCTGCAGGCTGGCACACATAGTGGGTGGAGGAGTTGGCATCGCCCTCTCCTCTATCATTCACCCCCAAGCCAGCAGGCAGGGTGGTGTGTGTAAGGGGGCAGTTGTGTTGAGTAAGAGGGAGAGATCTGGCAGCCCAGATGAGGGGCAACTGTACTTGCCCAGCTGGGAGGGGCTCTGGCTCAGTGTGAGGCTCCAGCAACCCAGGGGCTGGTGTAGTTGTGCGTTTCTGGAGGGAAGGGAGCATGTGCCTCAGTGGTGGTGGGTCTAGGGGTGTGGTCAGCTTCATGGGTGTCAGACCCCTGCAGTCGAACAGAGCCCTGAACTCACAAGGGCCTCACTCTTGGTTTAATGCTTGCTGTCATCACCTTGAAATTCTTAATAATTTTTAAACAAGGGGCCCACTTTGCACTGGGCCCTGCCAATTATGTCACCAGTCAAGGGGTGGGGATATGTGAGTAGGTGTCTGGGTGTGTATGTGAGGTCACATGCGGTTGTGTTACTGACCCAGGTTCCTGGACTGTTCCAACAATAGAAATTGATAAGAGGCCAGAGATAAGAGAAATTCAGGCAAGGCTTTATTGGGACTCATGCTGCAGCAAGAGGGAGCAAAGGGACATCCCTGGTGGCGTAGTGGTTAAGGATCTACCTGCCAACGCAGGGGACACGGGTTCGAGCCCTCATCCGGGAAGATCCCACATGCCGCCGAGCAACTAAGCCCATGAGCCACAACTACTGAAGCCTGCGCTCTAAAGCCTGAGCGCCACAACTGCTGAAGCCCATGCACCTAGAGCCCGTGCTCCGCAACAAGAGAAGCCACCGCAATGAGAAGCCCACGCAGCGCAACAAACACCCAAAGCAGCCAAAAATAAATAAATTAATTAATTAAAAAAAAAAAAAGAGGGAGAGAAAACAAGTAACAGGTTCCCTTGCTCGCTCCCTGGGGGCGGGGGGTGTGGAGTTGGGGGGGAAGGAGCTGGTCCTTTAAGCGGGGTGAGGGTGGGGAGGGGTTCATGGGTCAGACCAGAGTGGGGCTTGGGTGGTCTCCCCACCCCCTTGGTGGTGCTGTGTGCAGGGATCACGCACAGCGCCCTGCTTTTGCTCCTGACGCCTCAGAAGTAGCCGTTGAGTTTTTGGTCTTTTTGCATCTTGCTGTTCATAATTTGCCCCAACTGCAAGCATGTACACTGTTATCTGTTTCTTTGTATTTTGTTGCTCCAGGGGACGTTTGCACAAGTGCAAGCGCTGCAGCAAAGGGTCCCAGGTCCCAGGTCCCAGCCTGTGCATGCCTGGGATGTCTCTTCCTCTGGACTTGGGGACTAGAATGCTGTTCTTTGCAGGAATTCCAGAAATTACAAGGCAGTACTCCACCCCACCCCAGACACGGGGAATAGCCTCTGTCTTCAGTTCCTCCCTGCACCCCCCAGCCCAGCCTCACCTTCCCCCTCCCAATCAGGACCCCTCTGTCTCTGCAAAATCCCAATGCCTCACTGCACCCCTCGCCCTGCAGGAAAATAGGAAGGGCAATGGAAACCTCCCAGATCACCAGCCCCAGGGAGAGAGGAGAGGAAGCCATGCTCGCTGGGCTTAACACTGGGCACCACAATGTCCACACGTGTCACCTCTGTCCTCCCTGTCCCCCAGGGCTCAGGGAGGGGTCAGTCTCCCCCCCTTCCCAGATTGCTCCTGCACCACACAATCAGGGCTTCTTGTGAGGAGAAGAGGAGACGGGCAGGCAGGAGCCCTGGTTGTGGGCCTGGCTCTGCCCCCAACCCATTCTGGGACCTTGGGCAACTGGCTGCCCTTCTGTTGGATGTTGTGACCCCTAAGTGCCTTTCAGCACTTGCATCCTACCTGACTCTCAGGTTCCCACGGCTGATGACAGCCACTCCCAGCTCTGCAAAATGGGACACTGGCCCTGGGCCTGCTCCAGACCCCTGTCCCAGTCTGACTCCAGAATATCACTGAATCCTGGATCTGGGAGCACCTGGTCCCCTTCCTTAGACAGATGGGGGAAGCGTGGTCCTGAGAGGGGACAACACACACCAACTTAGTGGCAGAGCCCAGGCTCAAAGTCAGTCTTCCTGCCAGCCCACCTCAGCCCCTCCACGCCTCTGACGCCACGCCCACCATCACTGCCTCTGAATTCCAAGCAGGATTCCACCTCTCTTGGGAAACTCAGCATGACAGCACAATCTCCACCCCCACCCCCATCTTTCCTCCAGTCACAAGTGACAAAGGGTTTGAAGATATCACTGCATTCATCCCTCATTGTACAGACAGGGAAACCGGGACCCAGCGAGGGGCAGTGGCTGCTCCAGACCACTTAACCTGCTGGCACCAGGAGCCTCCTGACACCAAATCTTGCGGTTCCCCTTCATTTCCCCTCTCCTCATCCTCCGACTCAGGACTCCAAACCCTGTTAAGCACCCAGAGGCCCTGGAATCTGAGGGCTCTCTCTGGGGTCCCTCCCTCCAGCCCAGGGACCCCAGAGGGGACTGGGGTCCCTGGGCTGGAGGGAGGGACCCCAGAGAGAGCCCTCAGAGGGCAGGGCCGGTTCCCAGTGATAGAAGGGCAACCCGGGGAGGGGCTCTGCCTGCTCTGCCTGCTCTTCACCAAAGCTGCTTGGATTCCCATCTGCCCACCACCATCCCCGCCCCCACCCCCAGGCTGCAGAAAGAACAGGCAGGCCTGCCAGGCCCAGAGATCCAAGTGTCCCTCTTGGCACTCTTTACACTGGGCTTGCTGGCCCCCTGGAGCACACAAGTAGATTCCAGGCCCCTTCCTGGCTTCAGCAGTGCAGCTCCCTTTTGCTTGTTTCATCTCCTGGACTTCCACCTAAGAATTTGTGTGAAGACGGGATTCTCTGGTGCACAATGGCTCTCAAACCACAGTGCCCCGTCGTGCTGTTCAGATGGGGAGACTGGTCCAGAGGGCATGTGGTTTGTCCCAGGTCACAGAGCAAGGCCACAAGGGCTCCTTGCCTGGGACCCAGCCTCCTGTCTCCCAGGGCATCTCTTTCCTCCCAGGGCTGCCTTTCAGATCTTCCCCGAAGCAGAGTCTGGTTGGGGAGAAAGGGGCTTCGCGAAGGCTTGGGGTGCAGTGTGAGTCAACCAACGAACTCTGATAGCTGACCTGTTTTGGGTGGGGGCCTATCGGTGTCCTGGAAGGGGACAGAAGGATGAATGAGGCACGATGCCTGCGCTCAGCAAGCTCCACATGTGGGCCTGAATATGGGGAGAACGGGTCCCTCCAAAGCTACCTCTAAACACCTCTCCTCTCACGCTAAGCTTCTCGTCCCTGCCCACGAGCCCTCAATCTTACCACTCTGCCTTTTTCCTGCAGTTGCTAGATCTTCTCCCCACCCCTCCCTCCCACCGCAATCCTTCTAGGCTCTTCTCCTCTCCCTCCCACATCAGCACTTATCTCACCCTGTTTCACAGCCAGTAGCATGGGAAAGGGAGCACAGGCCAAACGAGGGAGAAGGTCGGTGGCACAGCAGGACGGAACTGCAATGCTCCTCCTTCCCAGGAGGGGGCGCACTGTCGTCCACAGCAACCCATCCCTCCAGGTGCTCAGCCTTGCAGGTGCAACCAATTCCAGAGCCAGGACTGACTTCTAATCTTCACAGTCACATGGCAGGAAGGCAGGAATAAGTGATCCCCAGCTTCCAAATGGGAAGACCCAGGTCAGGAGAGGGGCAATGATGGCTGGAGGCCTGGGCTCACACAGCAGCTATGAGCCTGAGCCCTTGAGCCCTGCTTCAAGGGCCCCTGACTCGAAACTAACCACCTCCTCCTGGTCCTGGGAGATCTGCTCTCCTGAGAGTGGAAGGGGCTCCGGGCTGGGCTGCCTCCGAAGCTCCTGGGTCCAGGGGTATTTTTCCTTGGGCCACGTATTCTCGAATTCCCTCCAAAATTGACCTTTCTTTTCCCAGGACCCCCATGCCCTGCTCCCAGCATTCTCTGCCTCAGCTAAACCATGGGGTTTAAGGGAAGGGGCTAAATAATCCTGGGTGCCCTAGCCATACATCAGCCCCCATGGGTGCCTCAGCTCTGCCAGGGGACTCAGGCAGCACGTGTCCCCAAAACAACCCCTACTCTCAGAAGCCAAAGACAGCTCTGGGCCTTGCTATGTACCACGCTCCACTCTAAGACGTGGTGTGTTAGCTCACTGTACCCTCAGGTGAGGTGAATGAGGCACAGAGAGGGCAAGTAACCTGCCCACATGGCTGGTAAGTGGTAAGGCAGGACTTAAAACTCAGGAAGTCTGATTTCAGAGAGAGACTCTTAACCATGGTGTCAGAGACTTCTGGTCCCCTGATATCCATTCTCTCCTTTTTCTAGACCAACAGGCAGTCCAAAATAATGACCGTGTTTCCCAGACTCGTTTGCATGTGGATGTGTGGCTAATTTCTGGCCGAGAGAGGAGACGTGTGCACCTGCCAGGTCATGCCTTTCATTAGGAGAGGTGTGTCCGCTCCCCTTTTCCCCTTCCTGCTGGCTGCAGGCATGGGTGAGCAGACTGAGACAGCTGCCACAGCCTCCTAACCAGTCTCCGGTCCAGCCTCCACGAGAGCCAGAAAACTCTTCCCTTAATACAAGTCACATCATGGTGCTGTCCTGCCCCAGACCTTCCATGGCTCCCCATTCCTTCGGAAGAAAAGCCACCTCCTCCATGATGGACAAGGCCTTTTCGTGTCTGGCCCTAAACTATCCTCCCAGTCTCATCACTTGCCACTTCTATCCTCTGCCCTCCTCCCAGATCAATCAGCAGGAAAACCTCATCTTCGCTTAACTATCTCCTCTTCCTCTGCCTTCCCAATTCCTCTCCCCACACACAGCCGACTCTGATGTATTCTTCAAGACTCTGCCCAAGGGGTATCTTCTATGTGAAGCCTTCCCTGACCCTCCTGGCAGAATGAGCAGCTCCCTCGTCTGGTCTCCCACGGTCTGTGTACAGCCCCCGGGATAGTGATAGCTGTTCTGTATTGTCATCATCTGTAGATGCATCCACTTCTCCCATCTCTCAAAAGAGTGAGAGTCAAGTGTGAGATATCTGTTGGTTGTCAGTACCCTGCACAGGGACAGGCACCAAGTCAGTGGTGGTCAGTGAGAGAGAGAAAAGGACACTGCGTGTGTGTGTGTGTTTGTGTGTGTGTGCGTGCGCGCGCGTGTGTGGGTGGGGGCGTCTATGTGGGTGACCTGAGCTGGCTGAAGGCCCAGGCAAAGGAGACAAGGAGGACATCTAGAAATAGCCCTATCCCAGGCCCCAGAGCAGGCCTGGTGCCCAGATAAATTGACCCTGAGTGAGGAGATGGGAGCCCAGGGTGGGTGGGTAGGAACGAAGAGGTGTGGCTCCAGCAGGCTGTGGCCCTGCTGCCCTCTGGGCTCTGCCCGCCTGTTGTCGGGCATCCTGGCACTCAGATTTCAGTGACCCTCAGTGACCAGTGGGTATTTCAGGCTGGGGCTAAGCATCACCTGCTCCCTTGGCCCCATAATTGTAGGGCAAAGGGGAGCCTGCCAGTCTACCCACTAAGGAGGGGCAGGGTTGGGGCAGAGATGCTGGAAAAATTTGTCCTCTCCTCGCTCTCACCCCACCTCACCCTCTTCCCCACCTGGAAGTTCCCTTCCAGAACCACCGACTGCCAAAGCTTGAAGGATTAAAGAGCTCATCTGGCCCAACCCCCAATATGGAGTTGGGGACATTGAAGGGAAGAAACTGGCCCAAGGTCGCAGAACAAGACAGGGTGAAGATGGTCACGGGGAAAGGCAATGTAGCATAGTGGTTAAGCGATACAAACTCTAGAGCCAGTCTGCCTGGGTCCGAGTCTTCACTCTCAAGTGCAAACGGGTGATGGGGACAGTAGTACCTACATCACTGGGTTATTGTTAGGATTATAAGAGTTGAAAGACAGAAAGCTGTCTTAAGTCCAGCACTTGGCACTTAGTAAGGGCTGCATCGATCTTAGCAATCATTTTCTGCACCACACTTTATAGCATACAAAGCTTCTCAACACCCACAATCTTGTTTGTCCCTTCCAACAACCCCGGAACAGAGATTGACTGGCCAAGTTCACACAGCTGGTATCATATCTCTCAACTGCCTGCCAGGGGTCTTTCCATCTCAAGCCCCCTGCCCCCGACAGCTCATACACTGGTTTATCAAATGGAGAAGGTGACATGGAGAGCCAGCCCTTGGCTCCTGATGCCACCCTGGGCTCGTCTTACCCCTGCACTGGACGACCCCATTGCGGGGAAGACAACCTTGCTCATCCGACATCCCTGCTGATTCTGTCTGATCCCAGCCTTCTAATTCTTGATCTTGCCACCACTGAAGCCTAGAAGGGGAAATCTCTCACCATGAACTCCAGTCCTGGTTGTCCCCCAGCCAACCCAGTCCTTCCTGCAAATGACTCTTTCCTTTTCCTATCCAGTGTCTCTGTTTACTACAGAGCCTGGGGATGCTACCCACCACTGACACCCGGCCAACTCCAAGATCCCAGGCCCCTAAAAAAGCCCAAGCGAGGCTGACAGCCTTGGCTCTGTGTCTGCTTCCTGGAACACTCCTGGCCCCAGATGCTTCAGGCCAACACCAGCTCCCTGCCAGGCCCCCTGCCATGGTTTGCCAGCTCTCCTCACCTAAGGATACACAAGCGGTCACGTGTCCACACCAAAAAGGTTCATCGGGCCTCCTGGAGCTACCTGAAACTTTCCAGAATCTTGGGCAAGCTAGTCCTGAATGAAGTGTACTCGAGGGAGTGACCATTGAACCATCTGTTTGGTGCCAGGTCACATGGCACATGAACATGACCCAGAACTCAGGGTGGTATGAGGTGCTGTTGTGTAAGCACAGGTTTACCTTTCTAATTATACCTTACTTAATCCAATATCATCTGAAATTTTTCAGAGGCAAATTTTTCATCTGATGGAGGAGCAGTTTGTGGAAGGAGCCAGGGGCAGCCCCAAGTCTGGGATCTGGTCTGATTATTTCCTGGGAACTTCCCTGTCCCCAAAGAGACTCAGGCTACACCTACGTGCTCAGAGGGCGATTCTCCCCTGAGAGTACTTGGGTCCCCACTCAACACCGGAAATGGCCCTCAGGGATAGAATGAGAAAGAGGACAGGAGATGGGATACTTTGGCAGGAAGAAAGTTGAGAGCAGTAGACAAGGGCAGGGGTGGGGGAGGGTACTTTTCAAACAGAGAGAACACTGATGAGGACAAGTGGCTTTCTTTGCTCGAGAGAGACTATTTGTCCCCTCTACAAATCCATGCCCAGCCCTGCACCAGGCCCTGTGGGCACAGCGGGGAGCCCTCACAGGGTTTCTGGTGTAATAGGAAGACAGACTCTGAAACTAATGGACCCCATGAAAGCAGGACAAGTGCTAGGACAGGGAGAGTCAGGGCTTCCTGTTGGAAGGGAGAGTTAAGCTTGAAAGCTGAAAAGTGAACAGGAGTTAATTAAAAGAGTAGGGCCGGGGAAGGAAGAATATCCTAGGCAGACAGCAAGCGAGAAACACGGCACCCCTTCAAGGCACAAAGAGGGCAGAGTGGCTGCAGCGTAGAGAGCTTGGAGAGGCAGGTGGGAGCCAGAGAACGGGGGCCGTGAGGCTGTGGTGGAAGGGGTGTGGGTCTTGTGCTGAGGGTCAGGGGCAGCCAGGGAAGTCGGCTGAGAAGTGAGACAATTAACCTTTGGGCTGCATTCCCAAACTTACCCTGCTTCTTTATCTTCCCAGAGTCCTTGGGAGGTCGGCTGGGTGGGGACTGTGCTGTGTTTTTTTGCAGATGGAGAAATGGAGACCCAGAGAGATCATGATTTGCCTGAGGTCACACAGCTAGGAGGTAAGTAACTGGGGGCAGGACTGGAACCCAAGTGAGTCTCACTCCAGAGCCCCTAAAGCTGGGGAGGTAGATAGATTCACTCACTCACTCACTCATGCATTTGTACATTCAATATGCTCATTCACTCCTTCAATATTCAGTAGTCATTCATTCATGCCTACCATCTGCCAGGCACTCTTCCTGGAGCAGGATTTCAGTAATAAATTAGTCTAACGAAACAGATGAGACAAGGCTAAAGAGTTTGGGCTTGATTCCGTCAGCAACAGGGCGCACGGCCGGTTTCTGGGAAGGAGGGATCACTGCCCTTCGCTAGGAGCTGCCCTCACCCACCCCACCCCACACGCCTCCCCGCAAGGAGAGCCACTGTTCTCCTTCCAGGGAGCACTCTGCCACAGGCAGCCGTTTCGCAGAAGCAAACCGGTGTTGAGTAAGCCTCTATCTTTTGCCATCATTTGTTCTCTCAGACCCACAGTATCTAGAACTCTGGGGGAACAAGGAAGCGATTTCCTAGTGACAGAAAGAACACTCCATTCCACCCACTGTGGCTGCAATCCCCGCACACTGTGAGCTCAGGGGGCGCAGGGCTGTCTCTCTCCTGTTCTCTCCGTGGGTCCCCACTGAGCCCAGCACAGTGCTGGGCATAGGGATGCTCAATTTATTTGAAGAGAAAGGGAGACCTGAGGAAACTTCTCTGCAGCATCTGAAGGCACTCAGCGACGTCAGTGAGGAGGAGATATATTTGGATCCTCTTCTATTGGTCCAGGGTCTCAAAGGGCCTTGGCTCGTTCTTGGGCACTGCTGGGTCAACTGCCCTGGGGAGGGGACCCAGAAGGGAGAAGGGGGTCACCATTCATTGAGTGTTAGTGTGTGTTAGGCTTTCCATATGTTATCTCTTTCAATCTTCATGACAATTTGGAGAAGTAGATGGCCTACCTCCATTCGGGAGGAAAGGAGACTCGGAAGGGGGAAGGCACTTGCTCTGGGTCTCTAGCTAGTAAGTGGCAGGCTTGGGATTGATTGATTGATTGATTGATTGGTTTTTGGCTGTGTCGGGTCTCAGTTGCGGCACGCGGGATCTTCACTGAGGCACGCGGGCTCTTCACCGTGGCGCGCGGGCTTCTCTCTAGTTGCGGCGCGTGAGCTCCAGAGCATGCGGGCTCTGGAGTTGCAGCACACGGGCTCTCTAGTTGCTGGGCATGGGCTTAGTTGCCCCACCGCATGTGGGATCCTAGTTCCCCAGCCAGGGATGGAACCTGCGTCCCCTGCATTGGAAGGTGGATTCTTAACCACTGGCCGCCAGGGAAGTCAGGCTTGGGATTAGAACCAGGCCTCTTTCCAAAGATACTGCTTCTGAATAGAACATGCACCAAGCAGGGGTGGGGGGCGGGGGGGCGGGGGAGGGTGTGGAGAGAAGGGCTGTCTAAGACTTGATTCCATGGCAGGCAGAGACAGAGAGCCCCACCACCATAACTAACCAAAGAGAAAAACTCCCAGTTGCACGTATTGGGAGTGGGGTGAGGGGGGTCAGCATCCATAGACTTAGGCCCTGAAGGGGTAAAGGGAGGTTTCCAAGTCCCTGGGTCAGCGGACCTCCAAGCTCAGTTTCTTTGGCCTCTACCTCTCATACCCCCCCTGCTCCAGCAGCACATCCCCTAGTGGAGGCGTCCAGATGGCAGGGAGGTCCAGGGAACAGCTGAAGATGCTGAGTAGGACTCCCTCTCCCTGCCTCCCCATGGCCCCACGGATCATCCGGTGCTGCCAGCCCATCTCATTGGCTCTCTCCTGGTTACTCGTCTCTCCTCTTCTCTATCTTTCCAGCCTGTGGTTGCCGTGGAAACATAGTACAGTGACATCACTATAGGGTGAGAGCTGGGGCGATACTGCTCTTGGCAGGGACTGGTCTTGCTGCTTGCTAGATGTTAAATCCACATCTGGATCTACCAGGGGCACAAAAGGGGGGCAGGAAAAGGGACAGGGCTCACATTCCTTCCCCTTGCCCCTCTTTCCCCAAATGTAGTGAGCATAAAAGGGCAGGGAGGGTGCAGGTAACCAGAGGGATGAGGAAAAGGCTGCAAATACCTAGAAGGGATAAGGATAAAAGTCACGTGGAAAGGAGATAGGGTGCGGCTAGGCGTCAACTTTGGTGAGCCAGGTGGGGAGATGGGGTTAGGGCAGCGAGAATAGGTTTGTCTATGGGTAGGTTTGTAATGGGTCTGGGGTTTGTCTAGAGTTCCTCAAAGCACCATGCTGCTCAACTTAGGCAGGGCCCAAGAGAGGAAGCAAAAGGACTTTCTGGCAGCGTCCCCCTCAGCCCACCCTGAAGATCTCTATAGCCCCTTCCTCCCAGACACAGCAGTTTCTAATCCTGTCTTAGAAATAAGAAAGCTGATTAGAGAAGCAAAGCAATCTGCCTTGGGTGGCCCAGCAGGTGAGGGGCAGAGCTGATACCAGGTCTTAGGAGTCCTGCACCATCCATGGAGATAATAACAGCAGTAGCAGCAAGCAAACATTTATTCAATCTACCTTGCTCAGCATTAAAAAAATTTTTTTTTAATTTATTTATTGTATTTATTTTTGGCTGCATTGGGTCTTCATTGCTGCATGCGGGCTTTCTCTAGTTGCGGCAAGCAGGGGCTACTCTCTTTGTCGCGGTGTGTGGCTTCTCATTGCGGTGGCTTCTCTTGTTGCGGAGCACGGGCTCTAGGTGCAGGGGCTTCAGTAGTTGTAGCATGCAGACTCAGTAGTTGTGGCTTGCAGGCTCTAGAGCACAGGCTCAGCAGCTGTGGCGCACGGGCTTAGCTGCCCCGCAGCATGTGGGATCTTCCTGGACCAGGGCTCGAACATTGTGTCCCCTGCATTGGCAGGCGGATTCTTAACCACTGTACAGCATTTTAAATGCATTATCTCATTTGATCTCCCAACACCTCTATACGGTAAATACTGTCATTTCCTCCATTTTCGAGATGAAACTGAGACTCAGAGTGGCTTAAGTGAACTGCCCACAGCCACGGCTAGAACCCACTGGAATCAGAACTGGAACCCATATCTATCTGCCAGCAGCTGTTAGCCCAGCCCCAGCTCTCCAGCACTGCTTTATAAAGACCATGTAGGGAGAGAGCTCTTGTCCCTGGCTCTTCAGCCACTCAGTGTTTGAGAGAGGAGGCCCTGTGTCTAAAGGTTGTGCCCTTGAGTTAGAAACTATCCCATCCCCCTCCTCCCCCTGTACCTGCTCCGGCAGTGAGGTCACTAGGGCTCCGTGCCCAGCCCTGAGGCCTGTCCTGCAGCTTTGGCAGAAATAAGCCCCCTTGGTCTTCTGGCAAGTGGACCTGTCCAAAAGAACCAAGACCTTGGGGGAGAGAGGGCTCTTCCTCCCTGGCCTTCCTCCCAGAAAGTTAGGGGAAGGGAGCAGATGTTCTCTACTTCCACATGGAGAAACAGAGGTCCAGGGAGGCAGCCCACCACTCTGTATTGATACACGTGTGGCAGAGCTGGTAGGCCCCTCCTGGGCCCCTCTGTGAGGACCTCTGCGGGCCCGAGTTCAGCTGGGCACCACTCCCTTAGGTTTTGCGTCTTCCTTCATGAGCGTGTGTCTTGTTCGTGGTTGTCTCTCCAGAGCCTAGCCCAGGGCCTGGCACAAAGTAGGTGCTTTAATAACTGCTGGATTAAGAAATGAATGGGTTCCTCTAAGCTTCAAGTATGCTCATCTGTAAAAAGGATAAAAATAACACCTACTTCAGGGATTTTGTTTTAAAAGTTCAGTAAGACAATGCACTGAAAGCCCTCAGCATGCAATAAACAGCAATACAAGGTGGATCTTATTGTTATTAAAAGTGCTTTGGACACTGTAGTGTCAAACAAGGTAGGTGACTGCCGGTCTCTGGAAGTGCCGGCTGCCTGCCAGTGTGCAGAGGTCAGAGAAGGGCCGCAGCAGTCAGGCAGAACGGGGAGCTGTCCTTGAGCCTTGAAGAGCTAGCTGGAAGGACAGAATTTCTCAAGGCGGGTGAGGAAGGAACGGCCGACCCCACCGGAGCAAACGCTCGGAGCTGTGCGTAGAGGTCAGAAAAGCCTGGCGCATTGGCACGGTGGAGGGGTAGTTGGACCGCAGGGCGGAAAGGCTCCCGCGGGAGACATTCGCAGGCAGGGGCGAGCACGTGAGGAGCAAGGCGCGGCGCGACGGGAAGGGTCACGCTTTTGCCCGGAGCAGGCGGAGGGCACTCGCTGCCCCCGGTGACTCTCCCCTCCACCGGGCAGTGGGGAGTGGCGGCAGAGCGCAGGGTTTGGGGCCGGCTAGACCTGGCTCGCCGTCTTGACTCCAATTCACTCCTTATTTCCTGCGACCTTGTCCCTCCCCCTCTGAGCCCTGGACCCCTCACCTGTAAAATGAAGACCGAGATGCTTGCGCCGCGAAGAGTCGGCCAGAGCTTTCCCGGCGTGGGCATCAGCCCAAAAGTTTCCTTTCTCCTCTAGATTCTCATCTCTGTTCTGACCTCAAGCTCGGGGAGGGACCAGGGGAGGGAAGATGTCCCTGGCGTGCGCCCCAGCTCACGGGCACCGTGCCCCCAACTGTTTTCTTTTTAGATTCTGAAGAGCGCCTTGAGGCCAGGGAAGGGAGTAGGTCCTACCAGCCCGGGGCAGGGACTCGCACCCCCGGGACCCGCGCTGACATAGTCGAGCCGGGCGCCACCGGGTGCCCCTTCCCCCTCCCCCCGGCGGGTTGGGGGATGGGCAGCCAGCCCCAAGATAGCTAGCGCCTGCCTGGGGGTTCCTATTTCGGGAGCGGGGTGTGGGCCACGCCCCGTCACGTGACGCAAGGGCCTTTTAAAGCGGCAGCGCGGGCTGGGAGCCGCAGGTCCCGGAATCCTTGCGCGCGTGCTCTGTCGTTTTTCTCAGCCTAGCCCAGCCTCACCATGGTGGACGCCTTCGTGGGCACCTGGAAGTTAGTGGACAGCAAGAATTTCGATGACTACATGAGGTCAATCGGTGAGGGCGGCTCGGGATGCTGGGCTGGGGATGGGCTGGCCGCGTGCCGGGTCGCAGCAGCGCTCCAGCTGTGGCTATTACCCTGCACGCCTGCTGCATCCCTCCCGGTAAAAGTTGGGGAACCCGGGGATGAGGAGAAGGTGGCAGCCTGCGTTAGGGCATGCGAGGCCTGTTGGGAGGGGTCTCTCCCAGTTCCGCGCCCGCCACACGGCACGCGACACGCGGCATCTTGGTTCCCCGACCAGGGATGGAACCCCTGCCGCCTGCAGTGGAAGCGCAGAGTCCTAACCACTGGACCGCCAGGGAATTACGGGGAGGGGGCTTTCATGTTCTGAACTTGGCAAGAGGGATTCCCGGGCAAGGAGGCAGCTGTGTCGGTCGATGTGGGGGCAGGGAGGCGCTTTCGGGGAAGAAAGGCTTCTGATCTGGAGGTTGGGGGTTGGGTTTGGATAAAACGGGAGGGGAGGGAGGAAAAGAAGAGGAGCACGGGTGGTCTAGGAACTGGAGACTGAACAGTGAAAGGGAGCAGATTGATGGGAAGTGTCCTATGGCCTAAAGTAGGGAATCCCCAGGAGGAAGAAGATGGAAGGGGGAACAGCCCTGAACAGGATATGAGGAGCTGAGACAGGGGCCTGCATAGTTAGCAACAATCCCTCACCCTCTACGTTGGGTTAGTTAGGGTAAAGGATTGTCGCTGGAGGGTGCCCTCTTTCTCACCAACCAGCCTAGCGGTAGGGTAGGGCAAGAGACCCCATCACCAGCTGCAACCCAAGGATAACTGCTCACTGGGGAGGTGTCTGGTGGAGGGGTATAGCAAAGGGGCCTGGAGCAAAGCCAAGACCTGGTAAAGGCAGGGAGGGTCTTTGGTCTAGGAGGCTGTGGTGCTGGGATGGGGGAGAATGAAAATTCAAAGAATCTTGCAGAGGAGGACTAAAGAAGCCAAGACCCAGAGAGAGTAGAAACTTGTCAAATCAATTACACAGCAGAGCTGATATGAAAACCTAGATTTCTAGATCGGCAACCCAGAGCAGTTCCCATTATGGACTCCGGGGGTGGGAGTGGTAAGAACTGCTTAACTAAGCATTGACCTCAGCCCTTCCCCTTCTAATATGGGCTAGACAAAGAGGGTGATATCCTTTCTCTGGAATCCCCAGCTATGAGATTATCCTAGTCCCCAGGCTAGGATAGGGAAAACTGGAATGTTGTTCATGATTGAGCTAGGTTCCATGCCTTCCTCCCAGGGAAGGGGGGCTGGATTACCCAAAGAAAGGGTGGGGGGTCCACTCCAGGCACCTCCCACCTGTTCCTGACCCCTGAAATAAGGACCACAAGTGTTGGCTTTTAAGGCCAAAGTGCTCAACTGCCCCTACTCTATGCTGAGCATTATGCCCGATGATTCCAGGAAGGTAGTAATTCTTGGAGAAGCAGGGGACCCTGGGCAGCTGTTGGGGAAGGTGGAATGCCCATAGCTAGTTCCTCTCCCAAGTGTCTCCCAGCAGACATTAGAACTGAAGACCTGAGTCCCTGAAGTGAGTCATACCATCCTTACCACCCTTGCTCCCTTATTTTGCCCCAACCTGGGTTAGGGGGCTGAGAATCCAACTAGCCTGCTGTTGTACAGATGGAAAAAATGAGATACCCATGGGGGGGAAAAGACCTTCCTTAGCTCTCAGTAAATAGCTTCAGCTTCGTTTCTAAGTAGAACCCATCTCTTCCGCGAGACTCCTAATTCTGTAACGTTCTCTTAGCTGAGTCTCTCATCCACTCCACAATGCCTTCCTTCCTCAAACACTCCACACCTCTGGATAAGTCCTAAGTAAACAGAGCTCCTTGTGCAGTGACAAGGCCCTGCTCTGTGCTGCGGAGTGGGATTGGCCTGACTCACTCTGATAACAGGGGGCAAGGCCAAGTCCCTCAGTAGCCAGGCAGGGTGGGCCAGCAGCAGCACAGCTGCCTGTGCCCCTCTTGTTTTTTTTTTAATTTTTTATTTATTTATCAATTTACTTATTTATTTTTGGCTGTGTTGGGTCCTCGTTGCTGTGCGCGGGTGGGCTTTCTCTAGTTGCAGCGAGTGGGGGCTACTCTTCTTTGCGGTGTGCGGGCTTCTCATTGCAGTGGCTTCTCTTGTTGCGGAGCACGGGCTCTAGGTGCTTGGGCTTCAGTAGTTGTGGCAGGGGGGCTCAGGAGTTGTGGCTTGCGGGCTCTAGAGCGCAGGCTCAGTAGTTGTGGCGCGCGGGCTTAGTTGCTCCGCGGCATGTGGGCTCTTCCCAGAGCAGGGCTCGAACCCGTGTCCCCTGCATTGGCAGGTGGATTCTTAACCACTGCGCCACCAGGGAAGCCCGCCCCTCTTGTTTTAAACCAAGAGTTCTCAGAGGACAAAGAGGCCCAGCTTAGTTAGTACCAGCGATCTCAGGCACACTTGGTGGCTGTAGGGCACAGATGAAGTACATGCTGGGAGGCAGGATGGCCCAGGAGGAAGAGTGAACAGTTTTAGAGCCTAAATTCAAATCTAGGTCAACCACTTACCCTTTGACTTTGGGCAAAAGTCACTTCACTCTCCAAGCCTTATTTGTAAATTGGGGATAATAAAACCCACCATTCAGGGCTGTAATAAACATTAAGTAAAACAACCCATGTAGCCAGGCACATCTGGAGACTTTCCACGCACCACCTCACCACAGCCTCTGCCCTTGGAGGACAGCTCAGCAGAGGCTGCTGGGAGCAGAGGGGGAGGTTGGAGGCAAAAGGACAGATCTCAGGAAAGCCACAACCTGCAGGGCTCTTTGTTCCACACTCTCTTGCAGCACTCAGGGAAGCCATGCTTGGGTCAGGAGGGGAGTTCCCACAGAGCCTTAGACCAGGAGACCTGGATTGGAGTCCTGACTGCCAACCACTTTAGGCCTCTCCTAAATCTGCACACCGAGACAACCTACGACTTTAGGCCTCTCCTAAATCTCCACACTGAGACAAACAGTGCCTTTTGCCTACCTCCTAGATCATGGTTAAGAGGCTTTGAAAATGTCTCTGTTACCATACATGGGGGACAAGAGCACCAGTGCATCTCAGGGTAAAAACTTTCAAAGGTGGAAAATCCTTGAACACTCACACCCTTACCTCTGCCCTCAGGTGTGGGTTTTGCTACCAGGCAGGTGGCCAACATGACCAAGCCTACCACAATCATCGAAGTGAATGGGGACACAATCACCATAAAAACACAAAGCGCCTTTAAGAACACGGAGATCAGCTTCAAGCTGGGAGTGGAGTTCGATGAGACAACAGCAGATGACAGGAAGGTCAAGGTGAGTCGAGGAAGGGTCCATGGGGAATGGAAGGCCCTAAAGGGGAATAGGGTGGCACCCTATTATTGCACCTTGAGGGGTAGGCTATCATGGGGGATTCAAGTGGCAAATGAGGTCCATAACGCCTGTGCAGTGCTGGGATGTCCCGAGTGCTAAATGCATGTTAGTCCTATCTTGTTCTCCTCCCTCCCATCTTGGGAAACATCTACCTGTTGCCTCCAGGAGTGGGCAGCACAGAGCCAGGACAGTCTGACCTCACTGTCTATGCCAGCTCCAGCTGGGTGACCTTGTGCATGGCATGCAACAGCTCTGGCTTTCTTTCCTCTTCCATAGATGGGGGGAGTTATGTGGACATGGCTGTGACCTCAGGTGCTTTAGGAACAATGCCCAGAAGTCAAGGTCCTCCACTGAAAGGTCATTCTGGCCTTCAGGAGCCAAGGAGACAGCTGGGGACAAGAGGTTGAGACCTACTCAGATGCTTCCTCTTCTCCAGCCTCCACCTCCAGGGCTTGGCCAGTGACCCTGAGAAACCATTTCCAATGCTGCCAGCCTACAGACAGGAAAAGCTATATTCTGGATGGAGCGCTGTGTTTGGTGTGTTTGTAGTGTCTTCTCACCAAGCCTTAGCCCCTCTCCTTCTGGGGAGGGAGAGTACATCTGCCCCCAGTCTCAGGACTTGTCACCCGGTGGTGGCTGTCTTGGCAGCTTGCCTCAGGCCTCCCAGCCACTGAGCCAGGCATGGAAGAGAGAGAACTAAGGGGTTTTGCCCTCAACAGGGTGTACCTATAGCAGTACCTTTCCACCAGACCTTTCCATTCAGCTCCTCAGCTGTTTCTTCTTCCTCACAGCTGCTCCCAAGGATAGGAGAGGGTCTAACCTCCTCCCTGTGGAGGAAGCTGGAGCCCAGCCCAGGATCATACAGGAAGCTGGCAGCAGAGATGGGATGGTACCCAAAGATGGCAGCCTACCTTGGAGAGAGGTGCCTGCCCTACCGCATGCCTTTACCTCCTTGAACTAGCCTACCTTCTTGAAGGGCAAGAACCCCAGTTAAACACAACAGTAGTTCTCTGGGATGCCTAGGCTAAACATAACCTGCTCTGAATGGACAAAAAGCTAGGGGAATGAGAATGAGGAGGCAGGTGGTGGTAAGGGTGCACACCCACTGACCCACTGGCCCCAAGCACATACACACAGCCTTTGCAGACTCTTATACTGAACCCTGGTCAGTCAGGGTACCCTAGCCTGGCTTAGAGCCCCCAGATTTCTAGAGAAGAGAGACCTGGGAGAGTTGCCAAATGAGAGCCAGCTGATGCAGGCTGGAAGCACCCAAAAGATTAAGAGGACATCTGACCAGGGCTGTGGAACACTCCAAGGGCCCGCAGTCCCAGGACCTGGCAGTTGCTGCCCACTTGTCAGCTGAAGGGGGTCACTTGATATGGACCAAGAGGAGCAGGAATACAGGGCAGGGTCCAATTTTCCAATACCTCCCGTCCCCAAGGGTCTTTTAAACATTATGTGTGATCACCACTTGGCCGGAGAGTCTCAGGATTACTCCTCCTCACCAGTCTTTCCCAGGGATTAGGCTGGTCCCCCGCCTCTGTATCTTAGTGGGACTGGGCTGTGGGCATCACCTAGAATATGGGATAAGTGCCCATCCTGAAGGCTGGTGGCACTTCTCAGAGCCAGGCTGTTCCTCTCCACTGTACTGTCTGCCTCTCCCTACTCGCCCAACAGCTGAAGGCCCCTGCCCCGGCCAAGCAGCAGTGGTGAACTAGACATCCTATGGGGCTGGGTTGGAGGTGGGCTGCCTGATCTCTGATCCTAGCACCGTCAATAGTTTGGGTTAGAGGCTGGGTCCTTTGTGGCCCCAGTGACCAGACCCCTTCCTGCCCCTCAATCCTAGCTCAGATCTCAGCTCAGGCCTCTACCCTCTTTCCACAGTCCATTGTGACGCTGGATGGAGGCAAACTCGTCCACATGCAGAAGTGGAACGGACAAGAGACAACACTTGTGCGGGAAGTAGTTTCTGGGAAACTCATCCTGGTAAGATGGATAACTCTGGAGCCTCACCCAATTGGTTTCTACTGCCCCTTCAGCCAAGCCTGTTGTGAAAAGCCAAGGTCATCAGTGGGACCAATGGAAGCTGGAACAATGGAGGGTGGAGGCAGGCCTGGGTGGTATTAGGTAGGAATTTTCTATGCAGTGGCTTTGGACTTGCACAAGCCTCGGTTTAAATCTCAGCTTATAGGGTGCATGACTTCGGACAAGTCACTTTCTCCAGGTCCAACTGTAAAGTGGGTGTTAATAACACCAACCTTGTAGGGCTGCTGGGAAGTCTGAAGGAGACAGTGGATGCAGAGCACAAAGCATCACTGGTGTGGGACCACTACAGTAGGCGCACTCCATGGCCTTAGTTTCATCCTCTGCATTGCCGCATTGCCTTGGCCCAGGGAGAGGTAGAAAGCATGGCCAAATCTGATTCCAGGCCCATAGGAGAGGCTCCCATCTCCCAAGCCTTTGGGCAGGGACAGGCTGGTGATCGGTGGGGCCCCAACTGACAGCACAGTCATTTCTACTTCATTCCAGGCTCACCTCTTCTCAGAGCTTTCCATGCCTGGCCTACTGCAAGTACCTAAGGCCTGGGTTGGAAATGACAAACGAGCTGGCAGATCTGTCTGTTTAGGGACAAACTTGGGGACTTCACTTGAAGAATGTAGCCTTGACTGAACACCCCCCAGGGGTGGAGACAGCAGCCACCCGTGATCTCGCCTCCTTATTCTGTAGGGCCTCAGGTTTTCGCCTCAGCATCTTCACTGCAGACCTTCTTGGGTCAGTGTAACCTGGTCACTGCATTCTTGCACTTACACGGGGCAGGGGGCGCTGCAGAGTTAATAATGAGTTACCTAGCTCTGGTGGGAATGTGATATACAGTACCAAATACTCACTGGGCAATTAAGATATGGTGAAACCATGGGCCTGGCTCTATGATGCCAGGCAGGATGTTGGGGGTTCAGGTCTCTGGCCCTGGCACTACCCTAAGTTAGGGAAAGAATGGAGAGTTGGTGGCCTAGCAAAGTCCTTTCCCAAGAGCCTCTGGACATTTTTATTCACCTGTTTGTCTACTATGTGCCAGGCACCACCTTAGGCACTAAAGATGAAGGGAGAGGAGTGGTACAAGGGAAAGAGAAACACTCTGGGATCTTGACCAAGTTACTTCCTCCCTGAAAGCTCATTTCCCCAAATCTCTACAAGAGGAATTACAATGCCTAACTTAAAGACTTGGGGGAACTCCCTGGTGGTCCAGTGGTTAGGACTTGGTGCTTTCACTGCTGTGGCCCAGGTTCAATCCCTGGTTGGGGAACTAAGATCCCGCAAACTGCGTGACATGGCCAAAAAAAAAAGAAGACTTGGTGTAAGCATTAGGAAAAAATACATGTAAAGTACCTGGCACGTAGTAGGTAGGCAGTAAATGAAAATTTTTAGCATGAAGGTAGAGGGCTCTCTCCATCAGAGTGGAGAGTATTCCCAATACCTTCTGTGTCCACACCCCTGCCCTAACCTGACTCTGTCTTTTCTTCCAGACACTCACCCACTGCAGTGCAGTTTGCACTCGCACTTACGAGAAAGGGGCATGACCTGCCCACTCCCTCAACAACTGCTCCTCTGCCAGTTGGCTACTCCTGGACTCAGCACCAGATTGACTCATTTTTTTCCTCTGGCATTTTGTATAAATCCACCTTGATTGGGGAAATTCTCCTGGGGTCAGGTGGCACCAGCCTGGATCCAGTTCTGTTCTCATTGTGTATGTTTGTTTTTTTAACTGCACCCAAAGGGTGCTCTGAGGTCAATAAAGCAGCACCTAGGCCACCCAGTTGCCTTTTTGCTTTTGGTGACATGATTCTGGGAGTCTCAGTTTCTGTGTGTGTCAGAGAGTAGGCAGAAATGACTGCCACTCAGGAAGAAGCACTGGATGAGAGACTGAAATGGAGTCTCGGGGACAGTGATAGCTGATCACCTTACACGTACAAAAAATAAAACAGCTGTACCTACAACTTCCCTTTACACTGCCCCCTCCCTATGGCCAAATGAGCTAGTCCAACCTGGAATAATCACTCAGTGGTGGGGCTTCTGAACTGTCACCTCAGGTCCATCCTGCACTGAATGCCTTTGGGTCTGGACAGTTGCTCTTCTCTGTGGAATGCTGTGGTCTCTCTCTTTTCAGAACAAAGGCTTAGGACACAGGATCCAGGCTTGTGCCAGTGGTAGTGGGAGAAAATGCCCACTGGCGAAGATGACTGCTGAGCGTCTGCCTATGTGCTAGGCCATTACTCATGGTTCAAATTCTTACTGGTTCTCTAATCAGCCCTGGGAGAGACATCATCTGATCATTACAGAAGTGAGGGCTTATAAGTGATCTAAGAAGGCTGTGACTTGCTAGTGCCTCTGGCGCTGTACCTTAGCTGGGCCGCTCTCCAAGGTCTAAGGTAACATGTTAAATGTTTTTCTGTCACCTAATGCAGCCTCAGTGACTTTTAAGTCTGTAAGTTACAGGAAGAGGGATTATACCAATAAGGACGCTCAGTAAGTTTAAAACCAAGCACACTTCCGTTTAGGGCCAGGAGTTTAAGCAGAGACCTGAAATGGAACCAACTGATTCACACTGTAGTAAATACAAAGTAAAGCAATGATCTTGGCTTGAGCTGTCTGGTTCAGTGATCGGGCGGAACGTCACACACAAGCTCAGTCACTGCGAACAATGGTTTTCTGGCTGTGACCACTGGCTGTCACTTCTAACGTAGTAGAATCATGTTAGGGGGAATGGAAAAAGTGAGCACCACTTCTTACCATGTTCTCCCTAGTACCGCCAGTCTCCCTCTTTCCCTGTGTTGGATGCAGCAGAGATCAGCCACCAATCAGCCCAAGGCAGGCCAACAGGGAGGGGCCAATCACTCTGTTCTCCAACTACAGCCAGACTCACCTCCACAGCAGTACCTGTGGCTCTAGCCTGGACTCCTGTACAGGAGTCTGGCTCTGGCAGTGGCAGCTGGAAGAGGGTAACAGGACCTCCTGCTGAATGAAGGAAGTTGGGTGAATGAATGGGTTAGCTGCAGGGGTCACTTGCAAAGGGACTGGAGTGATAAAAAAACAACTCATTCAGGCAGATACTTCTGATATCTCCCAAACCTGCCTGTGGCAGGAGGAGAAGCCATCTCCCATGGGAGAGAAGTCAATGGGATGGAAGGCCATATTCTCACTACTGAGTCTTTCCAGAAGCCAGCGCTTCAAGGCACAAGGCTCCTGGTTCCTTCTCTCCACCGCCCCCTCCACTCTTTCCAATCTCACTCCTTGTGCTTCTTCTTGTGCTTCTTCTTCTTTTTCTTCTTCTTTGCTGCCTTGCTGTCTTTTGACGTGTGCCTTGCCCTCTTGCCTGTATCACTCTCAGAGTCTGAGCTGTCAGAGTCAGATGACTTCCTGTCTCTATGTTTCTTTTTCTTCTTTTCCTAAAAAAAAATAAATGAATAAAATAAAAACTCAACACTGTATGTGTATATTTGCTTTAAAAAATCATGGTCTGTAATCATTAGGGGATAACTTAATAGATTGAAAAACATTAATTAAAAAAACATGGGCTCCCCTGGTGGCGCAGTGGTTGCGAGTCCGCCTGCCGATGCAGGGGACACGGGTTTGTGCCCCGGTCCGGGAGGATCCCACATGCTGTGGAGCGGCTGGGCCCGTGGGCCATGGCCGCTGAGCCTGCACGTCCGGAGCCTGTGCTCCGCAATGGGAGAGGCCACAACAGTGAGAGGCCCGCGTACCGCAAAAAAACGAACAACAAACAAACAAAAAAAACAAATTACATCTTTAAGTACTAACAAGAAAAAGTGCTCAAAATAAGCGAAAAAGGATCAAGTCATAACGCAGTATGTATTCTAGGTTCCAGGGTATGTAACATAATATATGTGTGTATGTTTATACACACACACACATATACATGCATCCCATATGTATTATATATATTTACATATATAAATTATAATATTTAGTACATTAAATCATAATATGTATGTTTAACATAACTGTATATATTTAAAATACACAGAAAACAATGGAAAGGACACAGTCACAAGTGTTACCTCAGGAATGAACTGCATACAGGGAAGCTGAGGTCTTCCGCTGTCCTTTTTCATTTTTTTTTAAACAAGCATTTATTACTTTCTTTCTTTCTCTTTTCTCAGCCGTGCCATGCGGATTGCGGGATCTTAGTTCCCCGACCAGGGATTGAACCCCGGCCCGTGGCAGCGAAAGCGTTGAGTTCTAACCACTGGACCGCCAGAGAATTCCCTATTACTTTCATTTTTAAAAAGCACAGGATATTAAAGCTGAAAGGAGTCCTTAGAGATCACCTAGTCTGACTAGAGACGATACTTCACATGCCCAAGAATATGAGTAATGGATTTAGGACTCCTGACTCCCAGTCTGGTTTCTATTAGACCCTGCTGCCAGGGAAAATAACCGCCGTCAATGAATAAGGCCCCACCTGCTGCCCTTGAATATTTACCATCTCTAACTTTCGCAACCAACCTTACAGAGTATACTGATAAAGAAAAAAGCTCAGAAAGAACTTTCTCAACACTATCCCCTCCACACTATGCCACCAAATTAACGGCACAAACGCACACAAAGGCTGAGACCCTGATCCCCAGGCTTCTGTAGGGTACTTGGAGCAGTTTGTAAGCACTGAATAAACCTTTTCATTGAATTGCAAATGTGTATATTGCCTTGGTAAGGTTTCTAAGAAGGAGAGATTATGGGAGGTGAAAGTGAGAGTAGAAGAGGGCAAGGCTCCTGCTCCTCCTATTAGGCTTCCATCCAGCATCCTGAGAGCTGTTAAGTCTGCCTGATAAACTAGGTCTTGGGAGCTGGCTGTGAGAAATGGCGGACAAAACACAGAACCAGGTGTTAGACCCAGACTTGAGTTCCGGCTCTGCCACTTACTATTACTCTTCTGTAACCCTGGGCAAGTCATTTTACCTCACTGAGGCCTAGTCTCCTCAAATGTAAAACAGAGATAAGAATAGCACCTATGTCACATGGTGGTGACGAGATAGTATCTGTGGCTGGAGAAGTTGAAAACCACTTGCCCCAGATCACACAGGCAGGGCTGGGATCTGCATGTAGATCATACGACTGGCAATCTCCTGAGTTTTCCTTGATTGCACATGGCCCCTCTTCCTGTATAGCGATGGGAGGCCTCATGGTATATGGTGGTCAGAACAACAGTTTTGGAATAAGATAGAATTAAGTTCAGGGACTTCCCTGGTGGCACAGTGGTTAAGAATCCGTCTGCCAATGCAGGGGACACGGGTTCGATCCCTGGTCCAGTTAGATCCCACATGCCGCGGAGCAGCTAAGCCCGTGTGCCACAACTATTGAGCCTGTGCTCTAGAGCCCGCGAGCCACAACTATTGAGCCCATGCGCCACAACTACTGAAGCCGTGCGCCTAGAGCCTGTGCTCTGCAACAAGAGAAGCCACCCCAATGAGTAGCCCATGCACCGCAATGAAGAGTAGCCCCTGCTCGCCGCAACAAGAGAAAGCCCACACACAGTAACAAGGACCCAACGCAGCCAAAAATAAATTTAAAAAATTTAAAAAAAAAAAGAATTAAGTTCAAATTCCAACTCTGCCACTTACTAACTATGTGACTTAGAATAAAAGACCTAACTTTTTTTTTTTTCTTTTTTGGCCCGCGCCGGGTGGCATGTGGGATCTTACTTGTCCAACCAGGGATCAAACCAGTGCCCCCTGCATTGGAAGCATAGAGTCTTAACCACTGGACCGCCAGGGAAGTCCCAAGACTTAACTTTTTTGAACCTCAGTTTTCTTTTCAGTAAATTACAAATAATAAATACCTACTTCAAAGGATGCTATGAGGACTAAACATGGTTAAGTACTAACTATAGTGCCTGATACATGGTAGGAACTCAGTGGTATCTAGAAGTATTATATTATTCTCTTATTTCAGAGAACTCCCAGAATGTTCTGACAATCTGGCCAAGTATCTACAGCAGATGAGTCAAAGTTCTGAGAGGAGACTAAACCAAAATTCTTTCTTGGGAGTCTCCAGTGGAGTAGAGAGAGGGGAAGCTTCCCAGGCCCAAGTTATCAAGCTGTAGGAACCATGGCTGGGAGAAGTTGAGAGTCGGCAAATCCATGGTTTGGCTTATGGTGTTGCAATTTCCTAGATGGCAAGATAATGGAAGTCAATCACAGGCTACATGGGCTTGGCAGCCTCACCAGTCTCTGCCCCTTAGGTAGGACAGAGTCCTGGGAAAGTAAACAAGCAGATGCATAGTCTGGCACCAATTCCCCCAAGACTGGCCCAGCCTGGATACATAAATGAGAAAGGAAAGTAATAATACTTCCTTACAAACAAATAGCACTTTAGTTTATCAAACTTTCTGCATCTCGTATCTTGTAATAATAATCTGGTAAGGTCAGAAGTCAGGAATTATTATTGCTATTTTACAGCGGTGAAAACTGCAACTCAAAGAAGTTGAGTTGCAACCAAAGACAAGACAAGAATGTTACACTTTCTAACTCAGAGTTTGGTGTTATTTCCACTTTCTCCATGATACAGGCTCAGAAGGAGGCAAGAGAAAAGCAAATCACTAGAGAACCCTGGCAAGCTAGAACGTTGACTCTAGGTAGCAAGGAGGACTCGGGGAGACGGCTTTCTAGACCTCAATCTTGATGTAAAAGCTCTTTTGCAACCCGAATAAAGAAAATCTAGTTCTCCAGCAGGTGGCATCATTTTCATTTTGTCGCTAACCTTGAGCTAGAGAACAAAAATTACTTCATATGTTGTAGTTCAAGAGGAAAGTTGGGAGTTGGAGTAGAGGTGAAGTTGGAAAGTCAGAGGTGAAGCTAGCTTCTGGTCCCTTGACTACATTTTGGGGAAGAGAAGCATAAGGTAAAGGGTAATGACCCAGAAGTATGAGCTCACGGTAGACAGGCTAGAGGGGCAGGGGAAAGAAGCCATTGCTCAAAACCTCTCTCTGAGAAGCACGTATCCTGTGCTACAGCAGCTAGCCCATCCACTTTCTCTATAGTTCTAAGAAAAGGTTAGCCGCAGCCCAGCGTGAGACAAAAACAAAAACTGAGAAAGGGGAGTAACAGCAGTTAACACTTATTTTTTTTTTTTTCGTGTGGTATGCGGGCCTCCCTCTGTTGTGGCCTCTCCCGTTGCGGAGCACAGGTTCCGGACGCGCAGGCTCAGCGGCCATGGCTCACGGGCCCAGCCGCTCCGCGGCATGTGGGATCCTCCCAGACAGGGGCGCGAACCCGGTTCCCCTGCATCGGCAGGCGGACGCGCAACCACTGCGCCACCAGGGAAGCCCTGTTAACACTTATTGAGTACCTAATTTTCTAGATGCTGGGCTGGGCACTTTGCACACATACCCCATGACCTTCAAAACAAATCTATTAAGTGGGCATAATAATCTCTATATTTTCAGGAAAGAAAATTATAAATTCAGAGAGGTTTCCTGAGATAAAGTAACTTGCCCAAATGGTAGAACCTGGATTTGACTCAGGCTGGGCCCCAAATTAGATGTTCTTTTTAGCTCTGTGTGTTAAAGCCAGCACCTAACTTAGCATTTTCTAGCCCAAAGGCACTGATCTAGCCAGAAATCAAGCAAGCAAGCATTTATTCTGTTTTATTTATTCTTAAGAATTATTCTTGAGAAAGCACTGGTTATTTATTCTCTTATTCTTGAGAAATGATTGATTCTCAAGAGATGATTTGATTCTCAAACTGATTCTCTAGGGTTAATTTTTATAAAGTAGAATAGAGGGTGATTCCTGGTTAGAATTTGCCTATAAGCACCAGTTTATCATAGCTTGGAAAGGGTAAGACCAGAGGGAGAAGGTTATTAATCAACTCACAAATATTTACTGAACTTTACTACCTATAAAGAAAGCATTTTAGAGAGCCATAGTTACATACAGTGTTGCTTAGGAGATAAGAACAGATTTTTAATAGAATTCAGACAAATACAGAGTACCTACTAGTGCAAAGCCACAGTTGCATGCAAAGTAAACACATTCAGTAGCTCAGGAGTGGTGACTGGCACCATTCCTCCAAACCTGAGCCAACCTCATCAAACAAGGGAAAGAATAACTCCCAGTAACCATACAGTACATTCATTCAACAAATATTTGTTGAGTACCTTCTAAGAGCCAGTAATATCTATTAACTAATTTGTCTCTTATAGTACTTGAATGACGTTAGAAATCAGGGAACAGAAGCCTTCAAGGGATACACCAATCAAGGAGAAAGATTAATTAAGATACTAGGCAGTCCATGGAAGTGGTGTAAGAAAAGTACAAACAACATGCCATGGACACACAAGGGCAAGAAATCAATTATGTCTGAGGAATTTGAGGATGGCCTCATGAAGGATATGTAATGTGTTGTGCTTTTTTTTGTGTGTGTGGTACACGGGCCTCTCACTGCTGTGGCCTCTCCCGTTGCAGAGCACAGGCTCCGGACGTGCAGGCTCAGCGGCCCTGGCTCACAGGCCCAGCCGCTCTGCGGCATGTGGGATCTTCCCGGACCGGGGCGCGAACCCGGTTCCCCTGCATCGGCAGGCGGACTCTCAACCACTGCGCCACCAGGGAAGCCCTGTGTTGTGCTTTTGAAGGATGAATATGGCTTTGGCAGGTGGAGTAGTGGTAGTGCTGACGGAAGAAGGGAACTGAGGGCCTTCCAGCCAGATGGAAGACAGAATGAAGCAAATGCTTGAAAGATCCTGTGTGGCATACTTACCTTGTACTGGATCCCATCCCTTCTTTCCTACTCAAAGACATTGGTCCAGGAATTGTCCCCTCTCTCCTGCATCAATTTGTCCTTCTTTAATGGCTCATTCCCCAAAATAAACAAATGTGCTATAATAGTTCCCATTTTGAAAAAAAAAACAACCCTCCTAAACAATTTTAACCAGAATGTCAACCCACCACTCTACTGAAACAGCTCTTGTCAAAGTTACCAATGACCTCCACATGGCCAAATTTATGGTCAGTTCTTAGGCCTCATTTACTTGATCATGTAGATTACTAATACTATCTATTAACTAGCTTGCTACTTCTACTTTTGCCTTCTAACCATCTAATTTCCATACAGTAGCCAGAATAATTCTCTTAAAAGATAAGTCAGATCATGTCATCCCTCTAGTAAAATGCCTAATGACATCCATCTCACTCTAAGTGAAAGCTGAAGTCCTCAGATTCTCCTATAAGGCCCTGGTTTCCTCTAACTCATTCACTTCCTCCAGCTACACTGTCCTCCTTACTGTTCCTTAAACATGCCAAGCTCATTCCCAATATCTAACTATTGTACTTGTTGAAATGTTCTCTCACCACTTATCTGAGTAGCTTGCTTTCTCACTTCCTTCAAAGATCCACTCTAATGATGCTTTATGAGAAAGGTCTGCCCTTACCATCCTAT
Organism: Physeter macrocephalus; assembly: GCF_002837175.3. Classification (NCBI taxonomy): domain Eukaryota; kingdom Metazoa; phylum Chordata; class Mammalia; order Artiodactyla; family Physeteridae; genus Physeter; species Physeter macrocephalus. The sequence continues at coordinate 74,010 of NW_021145576.1, forward strand.
CTAGAATGGCAAGTCAGCTATCTCCTTACCCCTATTCTAGTACTCCCTAGCTCTCATTACCAAATTGGTTTTTCTCCATAGCACTTTTCAGTACTTGAAATATTAGTATTATTTTATATTTATTTACTAGTTCGTTGTCTGTGACTCCCATTAGAAAGTAAGTGCCGTGAAGACTGGAATTTTCCTGTTTTGTTCACTATTGTTGCTGCAATGACTAGAACAGAACTTGGCACACAACAGAAATTCTTTTAATGAATGAGGCTGGAGTACAGTGTGTGAGGGAAGGGACTGGTGAGAGATGACGCTGGGATGTTGGACAGATTGTGAAGAGTCTTAAAGGAACTCAGACTTTATTCCATAGAAGGAGAATCCTGAAGGCTTTCGAGCAGACTACACTGGACGATTCTCTGTGCTCCAGCAGAACAGACCCAGGACTGGCAACCTCTCTCTCAGATAGGCACTAGAAGTTCTCTGGAGAACAGAACAGAGCCAGCACTGCAGCCAAGGGGATGACATTCCTATTTTCTGTTCTTCTAAATATAGTACAGCAGAGAGTAATTATAGTAGCCATAAGAAAAGAAGAAAATTGTATTCTGGATCAAATATAGCTAAACTTCATTACAATAAGTCAGCAGCCTGATCCCCAAAGCAGATGCTTCCTCATAATATAGCCTGATTCAGAAAGACCCATGATGGCATATGATAAGTGAAAGAGGCTAGCAAAGCACATACCACAGGTTCATGAAAGATTATCCAGGGCTTCACTACAAAAACCTTTACTCCTATTTTATCAACCTCTTCATAGTCCATTTCCATTTGCAACACACAGCTTCCTCCTGGTCTAATTATGCCCCCAAAAAATGACTTATAATTTTCAGACACTGGGATGAAAACCGTCATGGTACTGAATAGGTACTTCATAGAACTATACCAATACGTACTAGATTTTTGGACAAGGACATGCATTCAATTCACGTATGTTTGATAAAAA
>NW_021145577.1:0-13397 GCF_002837175.3 Physeter macrocephalus
GAACGGAAAATCTATCATTAAGGTATCATTGCGCCAGCGCAGCTATTTGAAGGCTCCCATGGTCCCTGGCGCCTGCGTTTGAAGCCCGCCTTCAGGCTTTGGAGGGTATTTGCAGAAAACTCCCAGCAGCGACTCGCTGGCCAGACCTCAGGGCGCAGGAGGTGGCGCCCGTAATTATGGAAACACTCAAAATAAAATAAAATAAAATAAAATAAACGCTCACCTCCCCCTCCACATCTCCGTCTGTATTGTCCTTAGGTCGCTGGGGAAACCACCAGAAGTGGGGCTGGATGCTGAAATGAATATGTGACCTGGCCGATTACGCAAATATTAGAACTGAAAGCTCTTTCAGCTCTGTTTCGCCATCCACCTTCCTCCATCCACCACGGATTAGAAAAATAAAGTACCAGGAGGAAGCCTTTGGAGGAGAAAATGACAAATGGGACTTAACCCCAGGTCTACAGTGCGCCGCGGCGGGGCGCAAAGACGCAAACTCCCGGGATGGCGAGCCTCCGGTGTTCCACTGGGTCAAACGAAAATTGATCTGATTTGCTTTTTAACACCCGAAGGGGAGAAGAGGAGATCAAGGGAGGGAGGACAAGATTTGTTTGTGCGTGTGCGTCTGTGTGTCCGGGGAGGGGGAGGAGGCGCCAAGGTGCAGCCTGCGCGCGGCTCTGCGCCTCGGCGGGCTGCGTGCGTGTGTCCCTGTCCGCGCTGCTAAAGCGGGCTCTTCGAGGGATCGGCGTCACATGACTCCGCCTGCCCCTCGCCAGCGCGCAGCTCGCCAGTCCCTCAGTTTGCCCGGCGCCAGGGGAGGGTCGGAAGGCATCTCCAGGGCCCGTGGGCTCTGCGAAGCGGGGAAGAGGTTCTGGAGGGGAATGGTACATCTGGATTCCAGCGGCCGCGGCTCGGCGCCAGATCCCGGACTGTAGAAATTTGGGGGGAGGGGAGAGCGAGAAGGAGCGAGGCGAGCGCCTGAGAGAGGCAGCGCGCAGCACGCACGGCCAGGGGCTGCCGGGTGCCGCGCGGAGAAAATGTAAGCGCGTGGAGTCTAGCTGGCCTCCGAGCACCATGCAGAAGGGGATCCGGCTGAACGACGGCCACGTCGCGTCCCTGGGACTGCTGGCGCGCAAGGACGGCACGCGCAAGGGCTACCTGAGCAAGCGGAGTTCGGACAACACAAAATGGCAAACCAAGTGGTTCGCGCTGCTGCAGAACCTGCTCTTCTACTTCGAGAGCGACTCGAGCTCGCGGCCCTCGGGGCTCTACCTGCTGGAGGGCTGCGTCTGCGACCGCGCGCCCTCTCCCAAGCCTACGCTCTCGGCCAAGGAGCCGCTGGAGAAACAGGTGAGGCCAGCGCCGCGTCTGACCTCCCAGCGCCCGGGCCGCGGCCCTCGGGGCGCAGGCCCTTCCGCCGGCCGAAGGCGCCCGAACTTTAGTCCCTCTACTCGGCGCCCTCGCGAGAAGGGAGGGTTGGCCTAAGCGGGCGGTGACCCCGCCGTGGCCAGAGGGGGCAGGGACTGCGGACAGGGAGCGGGTGTGGGCTGCGGCTGCCCTTCACCCGGCGAGCTCGGTGGGAGGCGGGCGCAGAGCGGGCGAGACGCGGAGATGCGGAGGGGGATGAGGCGCGGAGAGAGATGGGCTCCCGCGGGAGACGGAAGCAATGAATGTAGACCCACATCCACTCCCACCCGGGAGAGCCCCGGACCGCGGAGGTGTAATTCCCCGCGCTTAGGCACGGGAAGGGCGAGACGGAGGCGTGCGAGCGCCGCGGCCCCTACCTCACCGCGGCTGGGGGCGAAGAGGAGCCTGCGCTCTCTCTGCCAAGTTGGGGGGCTGCGAGGCCGCAGGGGTCGGTTAGGTGCCATCGACCGGTGGCGCACTCCCAGCCGGCCCCAGGCGCAAGCAACAAACCGAAGGGTTCCGGGGACCTTTCTCATTTGCCGGGGCTGGGGCCAGGGCCGCTGCGGAAACCGCGGGACAAGTGGGCGCATCTCTCCTCCTCCGCCCCCTGCGCCTCCGCCACCGCCGCAGTCGCGGCTCTAGCGTTTCCGGAGTTGCGAGGCTAAAAGGCCAGGCCTGGATCTACCGGGGGCCTGGGCGGGGTGCGGGTGTGCCTTTGGTGTGGAGGGATGGAGTGAGAGCACCATGCGGGCACCGAGTGAGAGCACCAGACAGCGGGAGTGCAATTTTTAAGCTTGATGCACTCTCCAAAGGCATCTAGTCTGTCCCCCTCCTCTGGAAAGGTAAAGTCAAAGATAGTGGATGCTAAAATGTCACCGCTGGGAGGACCTGTGATCCATGGGGACCCAACCAGCTGGTTATTGCCTAGATGAGGACACTGAGGCCAAGAGAGAAATTTACTTGCCCGGTGTCATGCCAGGAGTTGAGGCCACCTTACGGTTCTGAGACGATAACTGAGGGCTCGAAAGCCATTACTGCAGGCAGACTGGTGGTGGTTGAATTGGCTGAAATAAAAGCATCCTTGAAGTCGCCCTCCTAATGGTCCAGAGAGATCTGAGTTCAGTCCCCGCAGCTCATCTCTTCCTTCCCTGCCCTCAGCCCAGAGGTACTGTGAGATGATTTCGAAGGCTGAGAAAGGTGGACAGGAATATTTGAGGGTGGGTCTCTGGGGATGGCAAGCCGTATGGCAGGTAGGGGCTCCCAGATGGTAAAGCAAAGCAAAGCAAAGCAAAGCAAAGCAAAGAGCAGGCAGCTCCTTAAGCTAAAGGCACAAATGGGGCCTAGGAGACTCACCTGGGAGACCCAGACCCAGGCTAGGCCAGAGATGCTCTCTCAGCCCTTGATAACCTGCCCTTTGCCAGCCTTCCAGAACATTATCAACACTTGTTGGCCAAAGTCCACCTGTACTACCAGTGGCCTATAGCCCCAACTGGCGCCCATCCTCGGCCCCCTACCCCAGAGCACAGAGCTGAGCTCCCGGGCAGGCAGGGAGAGAGGGCTGAAGGAAGCTGAGGTGTTGTTGCGCACACAGTGTGTGCTCTCAGCCCCTTGGACACAAAGCCAGAAACAGGCCTGAGACTGAATCACAGCTCTGCAACTTCCTGGCTGTGTGACCTCAGTTAACACACTAAACTTCTCTGAGCCGCTGTTTTGTAAACAAAATGGAGGTAATAACACCTATCTTTCTGGGGTTTTGAGAACAGAAATAATGTGTATGGAAGTATGCTCACAATCCATTTTAGTTTGACATGATAAATGTTAATTGAATCTGAATTATACCCACCTGGACAAGGAATAGAGGTCTAACATAAAATGTTGAAGCTGAAAGGAATGTCAGAGAGATTGTACAGCCGCCTCCTCCCATTTTACAGATAGGGAAACTGAAGAGCAGATTGGGAAGAAATTACCTACCTGATTCTGATTCAGTGGCAGAATCAGACCTAGAATTCACCCAATGTCTAAGAATTCCTGAAAATGAGATCTTACGTTGATTCCAGATCATTCACCTCTTGGCTCGGGTGTTGAATCGTGCTAGCAGTGGATTATGGGAGGGACAGGAGTGCAAAACCACTTGACCACGTGCACACGTGGTCTGAGCCGTTTCCCCAGAACACCAACAGTCAGAGATCCTCAAATGTGGTCACAAGAGTAGCCCTCCTGGCACAAGAGAACAGAAGGGGGTTGGGAATAGTAGGGGATGGTCTGGTGCTGCCCAGCTCAGGTGCAAATTTCTGTTAAAGATGTGTGCTTTGTTTCGTACAGTTATAGAGATGTTCCGTTTGACTCCAGACCGAGAGTTTGGCTCGTCTGGAAAGGTAGATCCTGTTCCTTTGGTCTGCACGTGTCTATAAAAACTTATATCTTTTTCTTTTCTAAACCTTTGAGTAAAATTGACGGCCTCCATGTTTCTCCTTGAGGGGGAGCCCCCATAGCACCCTCATGAGAGGCCCAGCTCCAAGCCATTCTGTGACGGGGTTTGCCTTGTAAACCGCAGGAAACCTTGATTCAAAACCTGCTGGGTATGTGGCAGAGAACCCATGTTAGGAGGCCTCAGAGAAGCTATCAGTTTGGACTGGCCAACATCTAGTGATGACTTGGTTTTAGCAGGATGTCATTTTTATCCAGGCCTAAGCAGGCAGCTTCCATCTGGAAGGGCCAGAGATGGTTTCTCAAGAAATAGAAACCAAGTCTTGGCTGGGAACCACCCGAATGACAAGGATGAGTCAGGGACAAAGCACATAGTATGTGCTCAGGAGATACTAATTGAGCTGAACTTACTGGTGTAGCTTGTCAATTCCACATTTCATGTCCTGAGGACTGACTGTGCACCAGTCCAGGCCCGGCGCAGGGTCAGAGGCCCAGGAAGCCGGATGTCACAGTCCCCGGCCCCCAGGGAAGACTAACACAGATAAAGATGGCAACTTACACTGTGAAGAAGCTCTAATAGGAAGGGCTCCCAGGGTGCTCTGGGAGCCCAGGCCCATCCTAACATGATGTGCTGTCCTCTGGCTGCTTCTGCACTGCTCTGACCGCGTCTGTGGTAGCTCTGGCCTGGAATCCCAAGGCCTCTTGAAATCGGAGGGGCACAGCCGCGCTCCTTTGCTGACTGGCAGTTACTCCACACGCTGGCCTGAGCCCTGCTTGCTCAGCCCTGACCTCCTCACCTCTGACCCTACAGCCCACACACTGAAGGCCCAGAGGCCCTGGACTTAGAATTTGGGTTCAGAGATTGACCCTTGGGGTTCTTGCTCTGCTTTGGCATGGAGTCACCCCACACTGGCTTTTCCCACCCTCACTACCAGCCCGCCGAAATAGAGCTTCCAGCCCCAGCTTCTCAGTGGTGGACTTGACCAAACCAACCCCAGCACTCCCCTTACCACCCCCCCCACCCCACCCCAACCAGAAGGGATCAAAATGTAGACCCCAGACTCTTCCTGATTCCTGTAAAACAGAAGGGACACAGACAGATCCCTTCAGCCGGAACCTCAGCACTGATGTGGGCAGAGGCTCCGGAAGCTGGGGGTGCCCATTAGCACCTGTTATCCGCCCAGTGGGTGCCTTTCCCTGGAGACAAGAGGAAGTCCCTCTCCCGGTCCTCATTCGCAGGACACATTTCTGGTTGGCCTGGTGGATACCTGTTCACAACAGCCCTAAAGCCATGAGTGTGCCCGGTTTACAGATGAGGAAACAATCTCACCAGCACCACCCAGCAAGGCAGCAGCTGAAAGGCTCTCTGGCTTTCTCTGCAGCTGCGCTGTCTTCACCACAAAGCCTGCCTGCCTGTTGCTGTAGCACAGTCAGCCCTCTGGGCCAATCAGAAAAACACAAACCTGAATGTAGGGGGATAAGTGTACTCGAAAAGCAACACCCCCTCCCCCAGACACAGGGACACAGGGACACAGGGACGTCATGCACACACGTGGCGCCAGCAACTCAGCCCACGATCCTTGCACCTATGGAAGGGCCAGCAGGGCTGCCCCACGGTTCCAGACCAGGCCCAGCCCGGCAGGTGTGGGACCCCAGGGGTAAGTGTGTGGGGTGCCCATCTCCCCACCCCAGCCCCCAAATATTTCTAGCACTGAAACGAGGTTGAAGCAGCTCAGGAATGACACCTTAATTGGGACAGGGAAGTACCAGGTCCCTGCCCCTCTGCTTGGCGACAGTGGGATGAAGGTCAGAAGCAGACTGTACATACACAAGCCTACACTAAAATCTCACTGCCATTTGTGCGTGCCGTAAACATTTTGGCTCTCGGTGTGAGGCCCATGCTGGGTCTTGTGGATACAGAGAAAAATCAGACTTAATCCTTGTCTTCAAAGGGCTCACAGTGGAGTAGGGTGCTCTCCCTAGACTCACTCCCACAGTAAACACCAAGTGCCAGGAATTCTCCGTCCTAAGGAGTCCGGACTCTCTCCCTGCCCCTGCCTTGGTTCAGGAGCTCACAGTGTCAGGCTTGATGTGTTGAACTCGCTCACATGGTCCCATCTCGCCCTACGCCAGTCCCCTGCCACACAGCAAGCCACCAGAGTGAGCTTCTAAAGGGCACACCTGACCAGGTACTAAGCCACTGAAAGTGTCACTGGCTCTCATTGCCTTTAGGAAAAAATGCAGATTCTCCAGCATGACCTGGAGGACCCAACGGGCTCCAGCCTCTGCCTGCCCTGCTAACTCTGCCCCGCCCTCCCATCCCCCTCCTGTTCACCCTACACCTGCCTCCTCTTTCCCACCTCAAGGCTTCTGCAGCAGCTGCTCCCTGTGCCTGGAATGATCGCCTACTCCCCCCAGCCTTTAGTGACCAGCTTCTCCTCCTCCTAAGACCTCCTTTTAGGTCTTAGCCTAAAAGTCACCTCCTGAGGGCCTCCCCTCACTGCAGGAGCTAGAGGAGCCCCAGGTCCCCCATCACAGGCAGGGACAACCCTCTCTCCTTCATCCACATCGCTTACCAGGTTGGGATTAATTGATGTATTTGGCTGGTGGTTTGTGAAGGGTCTTCCTTCCCCTTAGAACGTAAGGGCCAGAGTGCATGTTTTACATACAATACCTCCCCTAATTGTCCTAACAGCCCTGTGAGGTTATACCCGGTAACCCATTTTTGAGATGACCAAACTGAGGCTCAGAGATGGTAAGTAACTTGTTCAAGGTTACAGAGAGCAAAGGTTACGTGGCAAAGCTGCCATGTGAGCCCAGGTCTACCTGACTCTAAAACCTGAGCTCTCCAAGCACCAGCGCAGCATAAAGACTTGGGTTGAGGGACTGTGTGAGTTTACCATCCTCTGCCGAGATAAATGAAAAATGAGAGAGAGAGAGAAAGAGAGAGAGAATTAACAGCAAGCGAAATGATGCCACTGCCTCTTTGGTGACATCTGTGAAGCAGCTTTTGTTTCTGCTTGGGTGGGAACCTTGCACCTCGAATCCCAGGAGTCAAGGATAAACACCCCAAGGCAGGCATCCACACCCTGCAGTCCCGTTTCCCTGGAATCCGTGGGAGCCTGGAGCCTGGAGCCGGCGCCCATGTGTACAGAGCCAAGAACAGGACTCAGCCCCCGATGTTTATGCAGGAGAGTTGGTGACGCGTGCACTTGAGGGGGGCCCAGAACACTGCCAACGCCCAAACACCTCCGTAAAGGCGACTGTCGTGCAGGGAGCAGCTGGGAGCCTCGGACTCCACCACTGCGTATCATCCGCCACTCAGAGAGGAGGGCGCAGCCTCGACTCCCAGCTCATTCACTGAGGGGTTTCTCTGTCTCCGGCAATGACACAGCCTTAGGTAAAAGTTGTGGGTTTCGAGCCACACAGACTGGCTTTGGATCCTGGCTCTGTCACCTCCTACCTAGGGAAGGTCTTATTGCCCTCTGAGCGTCAGTTTCCCCATCTGTGAGATGGAAACCGTAACACAGCCTACCCGGCAGCCCTGTTCTGAGCATTGTACTTGATGCTATTTGTAAAGCCCTAGCGTAGCACCGTAGGTCCGATCAATTCACGGTAGCTGTTGTGGCTTCAGCTTTCACCTTTAGGACAAGGCTCTTCCTGCATGAAGCAATGACCCAGATCACCTGGGTCTCTGGCAGGTTTGAAGTGAGTCAACACGGAGCCCTGACCCTGGATATAAAGGTAGGATGGTAAATCTTATCTCAAATAACCTATGGGTTTCTGAGAATGTCTGAGCAAGCATGCCCCTGAAAGGGAAAAAATGGCTGCAGGAGCTTCCCTCATCCCTGGCAGCCACACCTTCACCCAGCCCCATCGATTTCACCTCCTAAATCTCTCTCAGACCATCCACTCTTGTCCCTCTCTTCTTCCAAGGCTCTAGTCCAGACAGCCATCATCTCTTGTCTGGACTTAGGTGGGGGCCTCCTGACAGGTGTACTGGTCAGCATGAGTGGTGTCATGCTGCAGTAACAACCAAGGCCCAGATCTCCATGAACATGACAGAGGTTTATTTCTTGCTCATGCTTTAGGTCCCATGCGGTTGGCAGGAGGGCATTGCTCATTGTGAGCAGCCTGATGGAGATTCATCCTGACACTTGCCTCCACAGCCGCCACAGCCAAGGGCAGAGAATGTGGCAGATCTCTCCCTGGCTCTTAAAGCGCCCCCCGGAAGTGACCCATGCTGACCACATGACCGCAAGGCAGGTCCTGTGGCTTCAGTTCAGTGGCGGTGGGGACGTGCAGACCCACCACGTGCCTGAAAGCAGGGCTCTAGAGATTCTGGGAGAACTGTCTCCCTACATCCGCTGCGTCCCGCCATCCCCGTGCCTCTCCGCAGCCAGACCACTTTCCAAAATGCAGATCTGATCATCACACACACACACACACACACACACACACACACACACACGAGTAGCTGAGGAGAAAGGCAAAGGCGCCCGTCTTGATGGGTTTAATGACAGAAAGCAGAATCTGTGCTCACACTTAACAGGGGCAACTGCTTCCAGCCTGGGGGCATCAGGGAGACTCCACCAAGAAAGGGACAAGTAGGACAGGTAATGTAGGTTGCAGGGTAGGCAGAGCTGGCCCCTAAAGCCTGTGTGCAGCCTACAGAGCGCAGTGGGGAGCCAGCACAGGTCTCTCCGCTGGAGATGGACTGCTGTGATCTCTGTGCTGGAGAGATCACGGCAGGGTGAGAAGAGACAGAAGCATGACCCATCTGGAGGCAGGAGGTCAGGTCAGAGGAGGCTGTAGAACTGAGCAGTAAAAGAGGCCTGAATGTGGGGAGTGCCGAGCGCTGAAGGTCCCCCCTCCACTCCCATCCCAGCCGGGTCACTGCGTCACCATGTCACTGAAACCTGGGCTTGCGCTGTGCTACAAAAACCACCCCTAGCTCCTGCACGCCCAGGATGCGCCCCACAGCCTCTGGGGCTTCCCACCTCCCGGGCTCAGTGGGCAACGGCAGGGAGTGTCAAGTTCTCATCCCGTGAAAGCACCAGGTGCTGTCCTACCATACCTTCTCCTCCAGCCACCACTCAGGTAGAGCACCTTTGCAGCTTACAGATTACAAAGTCCTTTTCAGGCTTAGCATTTCCGGTAACCACCAAAGTAACGCTGCCGTTACTGCAGTTCTACACAGGGGAGAGAGAATCCCCATTTGGCAGATAAAGCTCAGATAGAGGGAGCTCATCTCCCAACAAATAAATACCTGAGTGTCTGTGTGGTGCCAGACCCTGAGCTGTCACTGCTAATAAATGTCAGCCCTCCTTGTTCTAGATTGTTCAGGTCAGTGGACATCCAGGCCAACTGTTAAATTCAGCAATTTATACTTAAAGACCAGATCTTACTAATCCAACAAGGCTAATGCAACTTCTTTGCCCTGAAAAACAGAGAGAATTATTTTCAAGAAGATACTTCCTAGTTGAATTTTGATTTTTTTTTCAACTTGGAAAATCTAACTCAGACCTTAAAATAAAATTCATTTTAGAAGAGTGAATGAATGAATTCTGAGCAACCTTAGCCAGTATTCCAGAAACCCATCTAGAAATTCAGACAAGCTTGATCTCGATTGACTTTTCCTCTGTCAGACTGTATGAGTAAAATATAACCAACTTTACTTAATTCTCTTAGACTCTTAGCCACACTCAAGAAATGAGTGAAGGGCTTCCCTGGTGGCGCAGTGGTTGAGAGTCCGCCTGCCGATGCAGGGGACACGGGTTCGTGCCCCGGTCCGGGAAGATCCCACATGCCGCGGAGCGGCTGGGCCCGTGAGCCATGGCCACTGAGCCTGCGCGTCCGGAGCCTGTGCCCCGCAACGGGAGAGGCCACAACAGAGGGAGGCCCGTGTACCGCAAAAAAAAAAAAAAAAGAAAAAAAGAAATGAGTGAAAGAGTTTGGAGGCACCTAGTCCATCATGCAGCATTCTCTGCATGCTCACTCACCTTGCCCCGAGCCTGCTGCTGCCCTCCTACCCTGATCTCTGGTCAGATCCACAGGCTTTGGGGACCTGGGGGAAGGGCTGATGTTCCAAAAGGAGAGCCCATACGGTGTGGGCACAGGTGAGGAGAGGCAGGTAAGTAATACTTCTGAGAACTTCCTGGTAGCCTGGAGAGAAAAGGGAAACAAGCTGCTTATGGGACACCCATTGCCTCCTGGAAAGACGTGGTGCAGTTCCTCAAGCAAGAGCACTTGTATATCCAGGGGCTTTCATAAGGGGGGACCAGCGGGGAAGTGATGACGATCTCCAGGGCAGAATCACTGCAAAAACAGGGGCCCACCCCATCAGTGGCTCCCGTGAGCTCTCAGGGCAGGGCAGGCTAAGCATGTTTGGTGGAGATCACTCTCCAGGACGCTGCACCGCTGGGCTCCAAAAGAGGAGTGTCCTGGTGACCAGGAGTGCAGGGTGCAGGTTGGAGAACCTGGGGAGTGGATGGCCGGCTGGGCCTCTCAAACAGCCAGTGCCTTTTATTTTAAAATTTTGGAATTGGGACTTCCTTGGAGGTCCAGTGTTTAAAACTCCACGCTCTCAATGCCGGCGGCACAGGTTTGATCCCTGGTCAGGGAACTAAGATCCCCACATGCCACATGGCATGGCCAAAAATAAGTAAACAAATAAATAGGTAGATAAAATTTTAGAATTGGTAATACATTACCATGGTTCTACATTCAGAAGTTACAAAGAAGTGTTCACTGACAATGCTCCTTTCTGCTGCTGACCCCAGCAATCCAGTTCTCCTCTCCAAAGGATTTTGATGTTACCAGTTGCTTATGCATTCTTCCAGAGACATTATATATGCAAATATATGCAAAGATGTATAGATCTATGGCCATATATATGCACATCTGTGTAATTATACAAGTGGTAACGTACTACAAACACTATTCTACACCTGTTTTTCTCAATATATTGTGGAGATAGTTCTCCATAAGTATATGGAGCGTCCTCATCTTTTTTACAGCTGCATAGTATTCCACTGTGTGGATGTGCTGTAGTTTATTTAGCTAATCTCCTCTCGGGGGACATTTGGGTAATTTATATAGTCCTTTTAAAATTACAAACAGAGCTGCAATTAATAAACACCTTTGTGCATAGGTCATTTCTAATGGAAGGTGAAAGGCAGACATGTCCAGACTGGAATTCATTCCTTCTTTCAGCAAACGTCTAGAGAGGCTGTTGGTGGGAGGGGGAAGGGCAGGCTTGTTGACTTGTGATGACAGATTGAAAGGTGTTTGTGCAGGACCAGCCAAGCATGACATCTGTGGCTGTGGCTCATGGGGTCTGGAGTAGTGCACATGGAAACACAGACCATTCAGCAGCAGAAGCTTGGAGGATGACACAGTCCCCCAGGCACTGCCTAGTTCAAGGCTGACTCTGGGAGGGAGGGACTTTCACTGGGCTCTTCAGCTCTGACATTCCTGTCTCTCCTCCCACCTCTGTTCCTGTCCCCAGGGGGCAGGCAGAGAATAGAAGCAAGCCAGTGATAAGGTGTTCAGGAGGTCGGTCCCGGCAGCAGCTCTCAGCCCTGGGAGTCTTAGGAGCCCATAGGAGACCGGGCTCTGAGACAGGCGCTCATCCCCGGGTCAGAGCAGAGGTCATGGTGCAGTAACCAGGCCCTGGGAAGGCCAAGACTTGAGAACCCAGAGGCAGAGGTCGGTGAAGCGAGGCCACTCAGAGCAGGGGGAAAGAATGTCATGAAGTGGGGTGTCCAGACCCCGTGTGCAGCCATACCAGCTGAGCCACAGCCATAGGGCAGGACAGGTAGGTCTTTTCTGGATTGGTGTGGGAGCACCAGTGGGGCTGCTCGAAGCCAATACTTCTGTTGAGCAGGGCCATTTTGGACTTACTGGGCCCAGTGAAGCCCCTCTGTGTGGCCAGCATGAGGCTGGTGCAGCCAGGGCGGGGAGGGGGCAGCGCTGAGGACTGTGCGCCGTGCTGCAGAAGCCCTGAGAGAGGGCAGAACACACTCCCAGGGTGGCCTGGCCCAGGTAAGAGTGAGATCTCTCCTGCGAGAGCCAGAGAGCAGACAGGCTTCCCCTGGGATCTCAGCGGTGAGAGGTGGACAGGGACCTCAGGGGAGGGGCAGCCTGGATGGATAGCCCCTTATAGAGGGAGAGATGGACTCCAGCCAGAGCATCTACACACACACACACAGACACACACACACACACACACACACACACACACACACACACACACCCTGCTGAGGCCCCTTCAGGTTCCCTCTGGCACTGGGACTTCGGAAGCATCGGGCAGAGAGGACTGCCAGGCCAGGGCCAGCTGGGACTGTGGTCCCAAAGATGGACCAGGAGGAAGGAGCCAGGACCCAGTGGGGGAGAAGCTGACCCTGCCTGACCAGGCCACCAGAGTGGACCTACTAAGTGGAAGGGGTGGGGTTGACCGAGAGTGCTGGCATCCGTCCTGCAGCTGACCCCAGCCCACCTCCATCTTGGAGGAGACAGCAAGCAGGGGCCCAGACAGGACAGTGGGTCTGGATTCTGGTCAAGCAGGATGAATCAGAGGGGGCAAGACCAGGGGCAGGGAGACCAGAGGGGGCCGTTTAATAGCCCGGGTGGGAGATGAGGAAGCCTGGAAGCAAGCATGGCAGTGAGGATGGCAGAAGGCAGAGTTCCAGAGATATCCAGAGCAGAGACCCTGGTGACCAATTGAATATCAGAAATGAGAAAGAAGCAGGAGCTGAAGGTGATGGAAGGAGTACCCCAAATTGCTGATTCGTAATCATCCTTTGATCTTAGCGCAGCTATGACTCCAGTTTCTAAGCCTCTCCCATGCCTCCTGTGTGTGTACATGTGCATATGGATTGGTTTGGTTTGGTTTTGTTGAGGGGGGTTAGTTTAAAACAACAGAAATTTATTCTCTCACGGCTCCAGAGGCTAGAAGTCTGAAACCAAGATGCCTGCAGGGCCATGGTCCCTCTGAAATCTCGAGGGAAGAATCTCTCCTTGCCTCTTCTAGCTGCTGATGGCTGCCAGCAGCCCCTGGTGTTCCTTGTCTTGTAGATGCATCTCTCCAGTCTCTGCCTCCCTCTTCACATGGCTTTCTCCCCTGTGTGTCTGTGTCCGCATTTCCCTCTTTTTATATATTAAGGCTTCTTCTTATTAATCTGGTATGACTTCATCTTACCTTGATTATATCTGTAAAGAGCCTATTTTCAAAGAAGGTCTTTTTCTTAAATTTGTGTTCGAGTAGAGTACATTTACAATGTTGTGCTAGTTTCAGGTGTACAGCAAAGTGAGTCAGTTACACATATACATATATCCACTCTTTTTTAGATTCTTTTTCCTTATAGGCCATTACAGAGTATTGGGTAGAGTTCCCTGTACTATACAGTAGGTCCTTGTTGGTTATCCTTTTTTTTTTTTTTTTTTTTTTGGTACGCGGGCCTCTCACTGTTGTGACCTCTCCCTTTACGGAGCACAGGCTCCAGACGCACAGGCTCAGTGGCCATGGCTCACAGGCCCAGCCGCTCCGCGGCATGTGGGATCTT
>NW_021145577.1:13417-22894 GCF_002837175.3 Physeter macrocephalus
CTGTGACTCTGTTTCTGTTTTGTAAATAGGTTCATTTATACCATTTTTTTTTAGATTCCACATATTTTCACATAAGGTCTTCTTGACAGATTCCGACGAACATGAATGTTAGGCGGAACGCTATTTGTACACACGTGTGTGAATGCACATGTATGTGGTTTTCCTAGTAACTGTCCACTGATAGGTTGATTAGACCCATCTCTTGGACTTTGCAAATGATTCAGTTAGTTTAAAAACCATCATGAGCCCTTTTACGAACCAGGAGCTTTCACGACATCATCTGTTTTACAGAACCCTGTGAGATGGGTAATAGCCTCCCCTTTTTGTGAAAGAAAAAACAAGTCCACAGAAGTGAAGAGACACGCTGGAGACACTGAAGCGAAATAATAAATAATAAAGTTAAACCCAGGCAACTCCAAAGCCTGGCATATGCCACAACTCCAGGGTCCCAAAGTCTCCGGAACACTGGTTTTTCCTGGAATGTTGGTAGATCTTCCCAAAAATGAAAACAAAGGTGTTCCATGGTGGGATAAGTTCTGGAAGAAGTTCCTGCATTGCAGGACTGTTCAGTGCCTTTATGAGGTGAGTGGGCCTCCTCTCCCTCAAGAGATATAAGCCTCGTTCATGAAAAGCCAGTGCCCACACCCTTCCAGCCAGCTCACCGGCCCAGGCCTGAGAAGCAGATTCAATGCCTCCTGCTTTGTGGCTTTTGCTATTAATCAATTAATGAATAAGCCGGGCTCCCATGCCATGCTGACAAATGCATTCAGTCACCCATTCAGCAAGTGAAGGCTATTCTATGCCCAGGCCGAGGAACAGTGCCAGGCTCTGGGGATATTCTTGGTCAGGAATCATTTATTTGAAAGGAACAGGAGCCCATTCAAAGCAGCTTAAGGTTTTTGCTTAAGGAGGACTCTTAGAATAGTTACAGTGATAATTAATGGAACCCAAGGAGAAAACATGTGTCTGGGTCTCCAAGGCCTAGAGCAGGAACCATGTCTCTCCGCCCCACCTTCCCCAACTCCCACTCTAGTTACCAGGTCTCCCATCTCCGCTTTTCTCTGAGACACTTCCACTTCCTTCTTTGTCATTTGTACTTAGAGTTCAGCACACGCACCTCATTCACTTGGTCTGTCCATGTCACTTCCAAATAACTGGGAACTCCTGGCTACGTGGTATCTAGGGCGGCTCCAGGACCGTGCATCTCCAGGAGAATATGGGGCATGGGGGGAGGGGACGAGGTGCTTCTGCCGCAGACATTGCTCCCTCTTAGGGGTTCCCAGCACTGGGTGAACATTGGAACCAAGTGGGGGGCTTTGAAAAATACCAGTGCCTGAACCGTGTCCTCTGCCTGTTCCCCTTCTCCCACGTTCTGCTTTAATGTGTCTGAGAAGGGGGCTCAAGCATCCGTGTTTTTTTAGATTCCCAGGTATCCCTAATGTGCAGCTCAGATTGAGACTCTCTGCTGTGGTAGGAAAGACAGTAAAAAGTCATTACAGGACTTCCTTGATGGTCCAGTGGTTAAGACTCTGCGCTTCCATTGCAGGGGGCACGGGTGCCATCCCTGGTCGGGGAATGAAGATCCCGCATGCCACGCGGCGTCCCAAAAGCGGGAAAAAAAAAATCATTACAAGTTGATAATGGCTTTGATGGGGAAGGACGGGGGCAGCACATTTGACAGTCTAGAAGGAGCAGGGAAGAGAAACACTAAGACCCGATGATGGGGAGTGTCCGTACCTTGCAGAAAGCATTCAGCATTGTGGGCTTTCGTGTGTGTCATTGATTACCATGAGGTGGACGGTGTCTGGGTTATAGTGGGGACTGAAAAATATGGGTTGAGTTCACGAATGAGATATCATTCAGGTAGAGAGTTAAAGGTGGAGAGCACTTGATTTTTCATGATTGAGGCCACTTGTGTGTAGCTGACCAAGGCAAGCATCAGTGTCATGCCCATTGGCCAGAGGGAGATGCACAGGTTGCCCAGAATCCCTGGCTCTGAGCAGCAGAGCCAGACCCAGACCCGGCCGTTGGGACTTCCACCTCCTCCACCTTTTGTAGGGTGACCAAGCATCCTGGTTTGCTCGGGACTGTCTTGGTCTTAGCGCTGAAAGTCCTGTGCCCGCGGAAACACCTCAGTCCCAGGCAAACTGGGATGGTTGGTCACCGTACCTGTCAGTGGTTTCCCGATGTTCTCCGTCCCGTGGAGGTGCCGCAGCACTGCCAGCCGACTGGGACAGGCAGGCGGCAAGGGGAAGGCCAAGAAGGCAGGGTTCCAAGCCTACGTCCCCAGCCCCCAGAGGCTCAGGTCTGCTTTAGCTGTCCTAGATAGAAGTTTATTACCATACAGGCACTTGGGGCTTTGGAAACAAAGGCCCATCCTGAGGCAGGAGGGGACGTAGATCCAGCCCACACAGGCATGGGGCAGCAGGAGTCAGTTAGTGGTCAGGTGTTACAGGGCAGAGAGAGGGCATCCTGGGGACCCGGCATGAGCTGAAGCCCAGGATCTCAGCCTGGTGAGGCCCCAGTTCTAAGTATAGGACCTCGAACCCAGGTGAGGCCACAGGTGTGCTTCTAGAACATTTCCTCCAGCCAAAATAAGGACCCGAACATGACTCTGGTCTCTGCACAACCCCAGGTGTGATTTCTGAGTCCCTTCCTAGGAGTTTGGTAGTCACAGGTGTAGTTTCTGGATCAATCCCTCTTAACCTGCTGAGGCCTCAGGTGAAGGTCTAGACCAGCGAGTGGCTCTCCACCTTGACCACACGTTAGGATCACTAAGGGACACACAGGCCACACCCAGACTAGTGACAGCGGAGCCCAATGTACAGTCAGGGTTGAGGCCCGCTGGTGGAGAGACTTAGCAGCCCAGGTGAAGCCCCAGGCTCTGCCCTGAACCTGGTACGGCTCCTGGAGTAGTTTGGGATCGTTCTAGGGGTCTGATTTTGATGCTTAGAGGGTTTCGGGATCCATCTTGGGACTCCTGGTGGAGCCCCAAGTCAAGGTATCCGTCTCTCACTTCAGGTCTAGGGAAGCTCTGTGGAGGCCCCAGGTGGAGTTCTGGGCCCATCCCTGCAGCCCTGGTGAGGCTCCAGGACTAATATCACCAAGTCTTGCTTCTTTAATGAAGCCGGGGATGGTCCATTGGTGGTTTCGGCTTCTGTTGCATTTCCAGATATGTTCCAGCAACTCTAGCTGGGCCTGTCAGGATTCCACATTCGAAATGTGGGTTCCCGGATGAGGCCCCTGGGTTTATTTCTGAATTTATCCTACATCCTTGATCACATAGAGTGTGTGAGTCCTGATCCCGTCAGTGTCCCAGGGAGGCCTCAGATGTGTCTCTGTCTTGACTGGAGAGTTCTAGAGTGCCGCAGGGCTGATTCCAGAACAATGCTTCTGTTCTGCAGAGGGGTCCAGCCAGAACCCACATGAACCCATATGGTCACATCGTTTTGGCAAACGTGGCTAAGCTCTTGTCCCATGGTCATGCTGAGGCCCACGTATTGTTCTCAGTGAGTCCGCCAGACTCTGAGAAGCTTTGAGGGAGTTCTGGTTGGGCAGAATGCCCAAGGTGTGGTCCTGGTCTCATCACAGCAGCTCTAGTGGCCCCAGTTTGAGCCCGGTGTCCACTCTCCCACTCTGCAGTGGCCCACCTCTGGCCTCGGCACATCCTTGGAACTCCGGGGAAGCCCAGGGGTGGTTCAGCTTTCAAGGGTGACCTGGAGTCTGTCGGAGCTCTGATCCAACACCAGCTGAGGTTATGGGGCTGTCTCAAGAGCTCTGATGGTACCCAGGGTCACTGTTCGTCCCTAGAAATGATGGATATTGATAGCATTTCCCCAGAACCCCCAGAAACACCCCCATTCACCTGCTAGACCACCAGCCTTGTGAGATCCTCAGGCGGTTGCTGGCAGTGGAGCTCCAAGATCTGAGTGGACGATAGGTACCCAGGGAAGGTATGTTATTCCGGCTCCTCTTCTTTCCAGCCATGTAGGCTCAGGCAAGTGGCTTGACTTTTCTGCACCTCAGGTTCCTCTGCAGTAAACAGATAATAATACCTGTTCCACTTGGTGAATATGGGAATAAATGAGATCACGGGAAACAAGCATCTGCGTGTTCACCACCTCTCGAGAGATGGGGAAAGTGCATAGGTGGCCACCCGCAGCCCCGGCTTTCATCTGCTCCCTCGCAGGGGGAGGACAGCCAGTTATCTCCTTCCTAGGAAAGAAGTGAGAGACATTGACTCTGCAAAACACACACACACACACACACACACACACACACACACACACACACACTCTGGCTGCCACCAAGAACGACAAATAACAGAAAGACAGTCAGGTCAGCGGAAGCTAAAAACAAGTTTACTCTTCCTGCTGCCTGGGCCCTGAGGGACAGAGGGACGAGGGACAGCGCCCACTGACACAA
This sequence comes from Physeter macrocephalus, assembly GCF_002837175.3. NCBI lineage: Eukaryota > Metazoa > Chordata > Mammalia > Artiodactyla > Physeteridae > Physeter > Physeter macrocephalus. The sequence goes on from NW_021145577.1 coordinate 17,843, forward strand.
GACCGCACCGTGGCCTGCAGTGCATCTTCTGAATGGGCAGGCCTCGGGGGTCCTCTCTGCACCTCACTGCCTGCCTCTCTCCTCCTAGTTTCACCAGGACCAGACCCAGGAGGCCTCCGCAGGTGGGGCCCCCAGCACTTTGCCTGGGCACCCTCTCTCTGGCTGAGTCTGCTCCCAGCTTTCCTCTCTCCGCCCCGAGGCTGACACCTCCCACCCCTGTCTGCAGCCCTCAGAGACGTAGCCTACAGGCACAAAGGGTCTGCACGCCCACCCCCCACCCCGACCCCCTGACACCTGCCCTTTACTCTGCCCATGCCTCCCCCAGTCTATGGCATCCCCACCCGCCTAGTTGCTCCAGCCGGAAACCTGGGCTTTCTGCTCTCCTCCACCCCATCCTCCGCTCAGCTCCACCACCCAGGCCCCGCCCCCTGCCCAGCTCCTCTCTGGCATCCCTAACCCCACTGCATGGCCCCTCCTACCCCCAAGCACGCCGTGCGCTCTCAATGTCCATGTTCCCCCCACGTCCTTCCGTCAACTGAAATAAAACGTGGACCGACCAATGCCTCATCCTTTGGGAAGGCCTTCTGCTTTCCCTGGGCTGAATCAGTGGCTGGCTTTCTCTGGGCCCTTTTTTCTTACCTCCATGACAGTAATGATCGTTGCACTGCATTCATTATAGCAAACACTTGTGCTTACTGGATTTTGGGCATTGTTCTAAGAGCTTTACACGTATTCATTCATAGAACAATATTACAGATGTGTGTCTGTCGTTGGCCCCTCTGCTTCCCTGGGAGCTCGGGGAGCAGACCCTGCATTTGACCAGCTCTAAGTCGGTCACCTGCACCCAACACGAGCTGGCCTCCAGTGGGCTCTGCTCGGGTCTATCTGTTCATTGCTCTAACTCCAGGACCTAGAAGAGTGTGTTGAAACATTTGTGTGGAGTGAATTAAATGCATGCTGCCCTGAATTGATACCCAGTCCCCAAAGGGGATGTTCTCTTGGTGTGTTTTCTCTGCCTTTCTCCCAGCATACCTGATGGTCTAAAACTGGCTTTTTTTGCAGTTTGTTGGCAAATAGGACTTTGTGGGGTTTGCTTCCTTCTTACAATAGCCTAAGCATAGGTTCTGTTACATGGTACAAAGCCTGCCTTAATAGAGAGTTTGAAACCGCTAAATAGAATGCCATTCCGATGATCACGAATAATGAATCCTTGCCTAGCAGATGTGGCAATGAGTGCTTTGCAAAACAGCCAGATTGTTAACAGGAGACGCTGCCGGTTCCGTGCCGATCGCCCTGGTAATTGGAGCTGTCTTCTTCTTGGTGCAGCATTATTTCACGGTTAACTTCAGCCACGAGAACCAGAAAGCCTTGGAGCTGAGGACAGAGGACGCCAGGGATTGTGATGAGTGGGTGGCAGCCATCGCTCACGCCAGGTATGTGTCGCCCCTCCAAAGGCCCCGTCCTGAGCAGACTCAGACCCCAGGAGGGGAAGGCATGGAGGAGGAGGAGATGGGGGGAGGATGGAAGCTGTAAGAAGGGCATCTTGACAGGCCCGCCCTGAGAGCCCCGGAGCTCTGGGATGTGCCTCCCTGGGGTGCACAGGGAACCAAGGGTCCTGAGGATCAACGTTACAGCCTCCTGCCCCCTTCAACCAGATGAGCTCCTTTTTTCATACTAGGAGAACCGAGTACAATTTGGTTGGATTACAGGGCTTTATAGCCACCAAAGGCTAAGACCACCAGGGTTCTAACCCGGATGCTGCAGGAATGGACTAGTCCTGTCTTTTCTCTGGGCCTTGGTTTTCTCATCTGTAAACTGAAATTCTGTAAACCTCTCTGAGCTTGGATGTTCAGGGATTCTAGACCTGCTCTTCCCTTCATTCCCAACAATGTGTACCCCTCTCTGGAGGGATTCACTGGGCCAGGTGGGGAGAAAAGCAAAAGGAGAGTGTATGCTGCAGAGAAAATGGGGGCTCCAAGCTGCGTCGAGTCTTCCTGGGTCTTGGGGAAATGATGGGCTTGTGGGCTGGGGTGTGGTCCCCAAGCTAACAATCCCCTGGCAGAGCTAAGTCCTGTCAGGGGGAATGGACACCCAGACTCACCCCTTTGAGCAGTAGATCTTTCTGGCTGAGTGGATAATGGTGTGTTCCTGTGTCTGCTTTCCGGTAAAATGTAAGCTCCTCAGGGCAGGGACTAAGTATGATTCTTTGCATCTCCAGGGCCTTATAAAGGTATAGACAAGTGCTCAGCAGTGTAGATGGGAAGAATGCAAGGATGAATGAATGGATAGAGGTTGGATGTTGAGTTTATATGTGGAAGGTGAATGATGGATGAATGGAGGGTAAATGAATGATAAATGGATGAGTGTTGAAAGTATGTGTGAAGGACGGATGGATGGATGGATGATAAATCAATGATGAATGTTGATGGGTAGACGATGGATCCATCAGGTGATGATGGATAGATAGATGGATACCAGAGCCCTTCCTTGAGCCTTGGATCAAGCCAGCTGACCAGAAACCATTTATTAAGGCTATAGCACTGACCTTGACCCTGAGGTCAAGCCACCTCCATCCCTATCCTCAAGGAGTGTCCAGTCTAGCTAATGGAGACCAGGTTCTCACCTATGAATCAATAGAGTCAGGCTCTGAGTGTGGTACTGGGCAGACAGGGATGGATGCAACACAGGTATTCCCCCAGGGTTACCCCAGCCTAGTCAGGAAGACACTAGACAGATGTACAAATAGCTCTGGTGCATGAAGGCGGTGTTAAGTACAAGGCACCAGAGGAGACAGACATACTTCCATCTTCAGGGAAATGGGGGAATCTGGGGGATCTGGAAAGAGGGTGACATTTGACTTGAAAGGGGAGATTGGAGCTTCATATCTAATGAGTTTAGCTACGGGCACTTCAGCCCCTTCTCCAGCCCCCCAAAAGCCTTAAATAAAGGCAGTGATCTAGGAAAGACAATTCCAAGAAAAATGAAGAGACAAAGTTTGGGTGTCAGAAGGTTGATGAGGTTGGACATTGGACTGGAACCAGATCAGAACAATCTTGAATACCCAGCTGAGATGTTTGAGCTTTCCTCTGTGAACAGTGGGAAGCCATCGAAGGTTTTACACCAGGGGAGTAACAGGATCAGAGCTATGATTTGGAGTGGAAATTGCTGGCATTGTGGAGAATGGAATCAAGAAGGAAGAACCCAGATTCAGGGAAAGCAGTTGGAGCTCAGACTCCCAGCACTAAACTAGAACCAATAGCAGGGTTGTTTTGAGAACCAAATGAAATTATTTATGTGACGGGGCTTTGTAAGTGTTGAGGTATTACAGAATTCTAATTTGGTATAAATTCTGGATAACCAGGACTACATTGACTTCGAAAATCAATTCATACCAAAATTTTCTAGAGACAGTGAGATACCACTACCTGTAGAATCTACAAGGGCTGAATTGGAAAAGACTGACAGTAGCAAATACTGGAGTGGGGGTAGAGTAACCATAAATCACATGATGCTAGTGGGAGCATAAAGTGGTTCAACCACTTTGAAAAACTGTTCGGCATTTCCTTTAAAAGTGAAACATACACCTACTCTGTGACCCAGCAGTTACGCTTCTTAGTATTTATCTAAGAGAAACGAACAACATCTACAAAAAATCGTGTATGCAAACGTCCTTAGCAGCTTTTTGCACAATAGTCCCCAAACTAGAAATAACCAAGGTGTCTATCAACAGACAGATGTAGAAAGGAACCTTGATACATCCATGTGATGGAATACCGCTCAGTAATAAAAAGGAACCCAATGGGAGGGAGGCTCAAGAGGGAGGGGATATGGGGACATATGTATGCATATGGCTGATTCACTTTGGTGTACAACAGAAACTAACACAGTATTGTGAGGCAATTATACTCCAATAAAGATCTATTAAAAATATATATATATATAAATATGTAACAAAACAGATGAATTTCATAGTCGATAGGCTGAGTAAAAAGAGCCAGACACAAAATAGTACATGCTGCCTGATTCCTGTTATATGAAATTCTAAAACAGGCAGAACTCCACTGTGGTGATAGAAATCCAAACGGTAGTTGCTTGTGGGGTGGGAATTGACAGGGGAGGGGCACGAGGGAACTCCCTGGGGTGATGGGAATTTTCTTTATCTAGATTAGGGTGTATGCATTTATCTACCCGAATCAAACTGTATATTTAAGGTCTGTGCTTTCCATTATATGGGCATTAATCCTTAAATTTTTAAAATAAATTCTATCTATTAGAGTGTTTTAGTTCTCTACTGCTGCAGAACAAATGATCACAAATTTATCAGCTTAAGGGACTTCCCTGGCGGTCCAGTGGTTAAGACTCCACACTCCCACTGCAGGGGGCATGGGTTCGGTCCCTGGTCGGGGAACTAAAATCCCACATGCCATGTGGTGCGGCCGAAAAAAAACCCCACAAACTTAGCAGCTTAGAACCATACCCATTGCTCAGTTTTGTAGGTCGGAAGTCTGGGCTCGGCTGTGGTCTCTGCACAGAAGCCCATGGGCTGAAATCAAGGAGTCAGTCAAGCTGGGCTCTTACCTCGAGGTTCTGGAGAAATCTCTGCTTCCAAGCTCACTCCTGTCGTTGGCAAGAGTCAGTTCCTTGTAGGACTGGTGTCCCTGTTTCCCTGCTAGCCGTCAGCTAGGGATGGCTCTCAGCTCCACGAGGTCCTGCCTTCCTTGCCCTGTGGTCCCCGCCAGCCTTAAGCCAACAACGGCTCACCAGACCCTTCTCCAGCCCCAAATCTCTGACCTCCCCTTTTGTAACCAGCCAGAGAAAACTCTCCATTTTCTTTTTTTTTTTTTTTTTTGTGGGTACGCGGGCCTCTCACTGTTGTGGCCTCTCCCGTTGCGGAGCACAGGCTCCGGACGCGCAGGCTCAGCGGCCATGGCTCACGGGCCCAGCCGCTGTGCGGCATGTGGGATCTTCCCAGACTGGGGCACGAACCCGTGTCCCCTGCATCGGCAGGCGGACTCTCAACCACTGCGCCACCAGGGAAGCCCAAAACTCTCC
>NW_021145577.1:23104-61119 GCF_002837175.3 Physeter macrocephalus
GTGGGTACGCGGGCCTCTCACTGTTGTGGCCTCTCCCGTTGCGGAGCACAGGCTCCGGACGCGCAGGCTCAGCGGCCATGGCTCACGGGCCCAGCCGCTGTGCGGCATGTGGGATCTTCCCAGACTGGGGCACGAACCCGTGTCCCCTGCATCGGCAGGCGGACTCTCAACCACTGCGCCACCAGGGAAGCCCAAAACTCTCCATTTTCAAAGGCTCATGTGATTGGGTCAGGCCCAGCTAGAGAATCTCCCTATGTTCAAGTCAACTATGCCGTATAGTATAGCCTAGTAAGAGGAATAAAACCCATCATCCCAGAGATTATGCAGGGCTTCGAAACCAGGGCAGGAAATCTTGGGGCTATCTTAGAATTCTGTCTGCCACAGAGAGAGGACAGTGATTCTTTAAGCAACTCACTAAACTGGAGATTGGTTCCAAGTAGCCCATAAAATCCTAATCATATGTTTGACATAAATGCTGCCAAGCCTGCCTGACAGCGAATGTTCACATCTGAGGGTACCTGTGTCCACTGCACATTCCTCTAGAGTCTGTGAAGCTCTTTCACACAGTGTATTTGCTCCTGATGACCACCCGGTGTGTGGGTCCCTTCAGGCCCGCTTGACAGATGTAGCCAGTGAGACCCAGTGGCACACAGGGGTGCGGGCCTCCTGAGTAGAAGTTGGGGTGCCCCAGATCCTGGCTCCCAGTCTAGGTCTCTGTGACTCCCAAGTAAGGTAGATGCAACTCAAACCACAAACCTGCTCTTCCCCAAAAGAGGAGCCATTGGGCAAAGTGACACCACCTACCTTTGAACAAAACCCTCTCGGTACTCACCATCCTTTAGGAAGCCAGGGGGACGTGCCAGTTGGACATGGTTTGTCTTCCCTGGTCAAGCCCAGGGGTCTGAGTCAACCCACTGGCCTCAGAGGAATGTCCTCCTTTGGGCCTCGGGCTGGGACGGGGGTCACAGTGTTGGTCACCAATAAGGGAAACAGAGTCCCCTTCCCTAGAATAGTTGTCACCAGCCAGTCTGGCTCAGTTTCAGCTTGTCAGGCACCTCCTGGGCCCACAGAAGCCACAGGCTCTTCCCTAGGCAGCCGGCTGTGTGACCAAAGGACAGACTATAGGCTCTGAGCGTTATTTAACCTCAGATCGTGTACCTCATGAGAGCATGTGCGTGTGTGTGTGTGTGTGTGTCAAGGGAGAGACCGGCTCTCTTCCACAGCAATATTGAGTAGTAGGTATGTTTGCATGTACCTAATTTAGTTTTTATTTATGTATACGTAGTAGATACATGGTATATACAAAAATAAGCACTATAATGTATGACTAGGTATAGAGGCACAATGTACTCTCCCACCGTATGCATAATAGTCTAGCATTCTGGGATGCCTCTGTGGTATGTGTATGTACAGCAATGTATAAAATGTAACACCGAGTGTGGCTTACGGTCTGCATCTCAGTGAGGAGAACTAGATGCGAACCAGACAGCCATGTGGGAGAGCATAGACCTGCCTCCTCAGGGACTGGAGCCTGACTCCGGCTCCAGCTTTGACGCTCCTTGACCGTTATTTGGGGGCAACTCACTTCCCCTCTCTGGGCCTCAGTTTCTTTATTTATAAAATGAGGCAGTTGGCCTTTCGTGATTCCTGAGTATCCCTCCAGCTCTGCGAATCTGTGCATCTATAAAGACAGCGCTGCACAGAGATGTGGATGGACCTAGAGACTGTTATACAGAGTGAAGTAAGTCAGACAGAGAAAAACACATATGTTATATGAACGCATGTATGTGGAATCTAGAAAAATGGTACAAATGAACCTATCTGCAAGGCAGAAATAGAGACACAGATGTAGAGAAGGAATGTATGGATACCAAGGGGAGAAGGGGGTGGTGGGAAGAACCAGGAGATTGGGATTGACACATATACACTATTGGTACTATGTATAAAATAGGTAACTAATGAGGACCTGCTGTATAGCACAGGGAACTCTACTCAATGCTCTGTGGTGACCTAAATGGGAAGGAACTCTAAAAAAGTGGGGATATATGTATACGTATAGCTGATTCACTTTGCTGTTTAGCAAGAAACTAACACAACACTGTAAAGCAAGTATATCAATAAAAATTTTTAAAAAAGACAGTGCTGCACAAAGAGGTGCTCGATAAATCTGTATTGATGAGAGGGGGAGGGGAAGGAGAAGATGGGAGAACAGGGGGAGGCGGAGTGGGGAGGGAGGGAGGCAGGCAGAGAGGGCCGGTGAAGGGAAGAAAGGGAGGTGCAAACAGACCAAATTGTCCTGCAGATGAGACTCTGGCTCCCCGTTTTGAAGCACCAGGGCGAGTGCCATCGCTAAAAACAAGCTACTGAAGGCTCGAATTTTCACACCCGTGGAGCGAGGAGAGACGAGGTGGTGTGAAAATGGATTCCTTCATGCTCTCAGTTGAAGTTCCTTTGCAAATACAGACAATTAAGCCTCTTGGGAAGTTGGGGAAACATTAAAACCTGATAATTCTGGTTTAAATTCATTATAATAAGAGATGCACAAAAATCCTCGTTTAGACCAAGTAGTATTGCAGACCGAAGAATTCTCTCTTATAGCTTGTTATATATCTTTAGAAGGGGGTGGGAGAGAAGCCTGGAGCTTTGATTTTTGGATCAGGTTTTTTCTTCAGGCACATGCTCCAGGTCTGCTGCCCGCCCTCTGCTCCTGCCATCCTCCTGCTGCGCTGTCGCCAGCCCGGCCCTGCCGCACCCTCCCACCTTCAGGGCACAGCTGGGCAGCCTCCTTCTCTGACGCCCTCAGGGGACCACTGCCTACCACTTTGCTACACAGCCTCTTTCATAGAGCAAAGCTGTTTCCCACCCTCGGCCTCCTGGCCTCCTCACCTCAACCCTGGGGGTTTGTAGGGAAGCTGTCATTGTCCCATTTTGCCATGAGGGTCACAGGGTCTTAAAGAACTTGTGTAACACAGCTTCTGAGTCTGTGACAAAAGCCAGTGTCCCTAAACTGGCACCCCCCTGACTAGCCACATCCAGGGTATCTGGAAGGTCATGTCAGTAGATTCCAGACTGAAAAGTGTCCCCTCAATTTAAGTGGGAGATAGTTGGTGACCCCAGAGAGGGACCCAGTTCCTGTGGGTGCTGGGGCCAAACGCCAGCCCGCCGAGGGCTCAGGGGTGAAGGTGAAGAGGGACCATGGGGATGATGAGTGCAGTTGCTCTTCCAACAAACCTCACCTTGAAGGTGGAAAAGAGGGGCAGGAGTTCAGGGGAGGGTGGAGGAGGGCGAGGGCACGTCCTCATCCTAAGTGGGGAGTGACTTGAGGCTTCACATATGCTGAGGAGAAAGAGCCAGTGGAGCTATTAGGCAGAATCTGATGCACAGATATCCTGAGGAGGGTTCGGGGCTAGGGACGTGGAGGGGAGGGAGACGGTAGTTACCACAGCCCTGGCACACCGCACAAAGCTTCATGTGTGTCCATAGATTTCATCCTCACGGCAACTCTGCAGGGTATGGACTGTCATCATCCCCATTGTATGGATGAGCAGACTGAGGCACAGAGAGGCTGAGTGACCTATCCAGGGTCCCTCAGCTAGCAGGTGTGGGAGCTGGGCTGAGCCAGGCAGATTAGGTCCGAGCAGGGATGCTGCACTTGAGACAGGATGAGGGTGGGCGTGCCGTGGGGCTGGCGGGAAGTGACGGAACAGCATCGCACATCATGCAGGCTGTGACATCAGAGCAGGACCGCCTGCAGAGGACCGGACGGGGTTGTGGGGGTGAGGAATGAGGTTGAAGGGGGCCGAAGCTCTGGGGTGGGTGGGGAGCTGGCAGGGACACCAGAAATGTTTCAAGGCCCCGCTGAGGTTGGAAGGTGGGAAACGGGGGGCTGCCCACTGCTGAGAGGGGGACACAGGAAGGAAGACAAGGGTGAGCTTGAGGAGGAGCCGAGGATGCGGGCAGAGGGGAATCTTATGAGATCCTCTCTGGTGGTCCTGGGCTTGGGAGGTGGTCCTGGGCTGAAGCAAAAAGGGAGAGGAAAGATGGGGGCCAGGGAGAGGGGGGACTGGAGACCTCGGCCCCCAAACTTCGTTGCAGGCACTCCCAGAGACCAATAAACCTGCCCTGCGAATCTGTGCCTTACAAGTCTCGTGCCCCTGCCCAGGTGGGCACCCCTCCCTGGAATGGTGGGATTCCCTTTCACAGCCTCTCTGCCCTCTGAGACTGGACCCCATTTATAGAGTCGGGTTTCTCCCCAGCTCTGACACCTTCAAATGCAGGTGTTGTGGGTATCAGGGAGAAGCCAGGCCTGTGACCTTGGGCAGCCCCCGGCCTAGCTCATCTTCCAAGTCCCACCTTCCTGCCCTCCCCCTCGTCGTGATGCTCTGCAAATCTGAGACATGTTCATTTACACAAAGGCTGGGGCCACTTCTTCTACCCTCTGATCTTTTGGGGTACTCTCTGATCTGGCCCCACCTAACCATCCAGCCCCATTGCTAATTACCCCCAGCACAGGCCTTCCACCCGAGGCTGCCCTTGGATGGGCATGCGCCCAGAGCACTGGGTTTGGAGTCCGAAGGCCTGGATTCCGATTCTGGCGGGAGAGAGAGCTCCGCCTCCAGGAAGTCTTCCCTGATTACAGGTCCTTTTTGCTGGCCTGGCCCCTCTTCTGATTCCTACAGCACTAACAGCCTTTGGTGCATGAGTTGGCACTCAGGTATCCTGCGCAGGTTCTTCGGATGTCTCCCAGCCAGTGAAATGTATGTGCCTGACTCACCTCTGTGTGTCATCCATCCACTCAGTTGCATCCATGCAACAAGTGTTCACTGGGCTAGGCCCTGGGCAGACAGGAGTAAGCAGCACAGGCATAGTCCCTGCCATCAGAGAAGGCAGGGTCTCCTGGGGAAACAAAAGTAACTGGACACCCCCAATCAGTCTGGCCAGCGCTATGGTAATAGCAGCCCGGGAGTACTGCAGGAACACCCTACACAGTATGGGGGGAGCGGGGAGGGAAGACTTCTTGTAAATGACATTTCAACTAGGACCTACTCTGGGAAAGAGGATGGAGCTAGCCCAGGGAGAGAAGGGAGGAGGCATGTTTCAGACAGAAGATCTATCTGCGCAAAGGCCCAGAGGGTGAGGGCGGTCGGGCAAGGTGAGAACAAGACCAGGTGGAGGAACCAGATGTCAGAGTGTGAGCCGGGAGCTGGGGAAGGGGCCAGAGCGATCAAGAGCAGCACAGCAGCCAGGTTAAGGCCTCGGGCACTGTGTCTGGGAGTCGGGACCTTCTCCTAAGTGTAGTCTGTGGGGAGCCCCACTTCTGGTTGGATCTCCAGGGGACCAGGAGGCCGTGGCTTACCTGCCATGTTCCTCTGTCCACAGCTACCGGACCCTGGCCACGGAGCACGAGGCATTGATGCAGAAGTACTTGCACCTGCTGCAGATCGTGGAGACTGAGAAGACGGTGGCCAAGCAGCTGCGGCAGCAGATCGAGGATGGGGAAATTGAGATTGAGCGGCTGAAGGCAGAGGTGACCGACCACCTGGGGAGCAGAGGAGGCTGGCCGGGGGCCTGGGCCTCAGACCTCAAACCCGGGCTCCCGCAGGGTCAGGGAGGCACATGATGGGCGAGAGGGACCCGCTCCAGCCATGGCTGTGCCAGCCACCAAACTTAAAATCAGTGACGCTGGCAGAGTGGGAAGGTCCTGGGGTCAGATGTGGGTTCGAAGCCCACCTCTGCCACTTCCCAACTGCAACCCGGAGCAAGTCCTCCAGCCTCTCTGCACCTCCATCCTTAAAACAGCCTGTTTCTCCCTAGCTGACAAGGTTGTGAGGATCAAGTGAGATCATTTATGGGCGAGTTCCTGGTTACTCTGCTGACAGCCACATGGGCAGAGGGGGTGAGGGCAGGGCCAGAGGGTGGCTGGTAGGTCCTTAGACTGTGGCTCGGGCTCGGCTCCAAGGCAGTCCCTTCCCTTCCTGTCACGGCTGTCCGGAGGCTGAGCCGTTGCTAGGTTAAGCCTTCTAGAACTTCACTACTCAAAGTGTGGTCCATGAAACAGCAGCCCATTAGAAATGCAGAACCTAGGGCCCCACCCAGATATCCCAAATCAGAATCTGCACTTTAACCACATCCCAGGAGATTCTCATTTATGGGTTGGCCAAAGAGTTCGTTCAGGTTTTTCCGTAACATCGGCGGAAAATCCCGCACAAACTCTTTGGCCAACCCAATACATTAAAGCTTGGGAAGCGCTGGCTTTCAGCCCTTAGACACCCCTTACCAGCTGTGCATGCCGCCACACAGTGATCTGATCGCCTCTCACCCCCTCACTTCACCAGCACGCTGAGAACCATCTGGCTACCTCACACAAGGTCTGTGACTCTGAGCTGAGGAGGGGAATATGAAAACACAGATCCCTGCAATCGGAGTTAGCTGCATAATTTGCAGGGCCCGATGCAAGGTGGAAATGCAAGGCCCCGGCCAGGGTGGGGGAAGTCAATCTCCCCTTCCCACACGCCACGGCCTCCACCCATCGTGGGCAGGCCATCCACGACTTCAACCGCCAACTCCCCTAACCTCTGTGCCATGATGCACTCAGTACCTAGATTCAGGTGCGCAAGGGACCCTTGCCAAGTCACCCACCTAATGCACCAGGCACTACCAGCCCAGGCAGGACAGTTGTCTCTTCGCCCTGCCCTGTGACACCACGGGTATTCACAAGACCCACCTTCTCTGTACCTACATCAGGCCCTGCAGAGGGCGGAGGCGGACAGTGAGATGTGTCTGCTGGGCTGACTTGACCCGTTGCCACCCAGACCGCCCTGGGTCTGGGTCCCAGGGTGCCGGGATATAAGGAATAGGCAGGGAGACAGGAACACGCATGAACTGAGGCTGCAAGCCCCTGGGGTGTGCCCCATGGTCCCATCAGAGGTCACTTACAAAACGCAAATTCAAAGAGACGATTGTTTTTTTTTTTTTTTTTTTTTTGCGGTACGCGGGCCTCTCACTGTTGTGGCTTCTCCCGTTGCGGAGGACAGGCTCCGGACGCGCAGGCTCAGCGGCCATGGCTCACGGGCCCAGCCGCTCGGCGGCAGGTGGGATCTTCCCGGACCGGGGCACGAACCCGTGTCCCCTGCATCGGCAGGCGGACTCTCAACCACTGCGCCACCAGGGAAGCCCCAAAGAGACAATTCTTAAGAATTTCAAGACAGCAACTGCTGAGCTTGCAGGCCCAAGCACCTGGCCTTCTGAACACAGGACCCCCGTCAACCACCCATGAAGCCAGCTCTGCCTCGGATGCTCAAAGATCTGAAGTCACCAGTTCCACCTTGTCACGCAGCTGTGAAGCTCTGAACTCACAGTAACGTCAACTTGGAACTCCAGATTCAGTAAAAACTTCAGATTCAGCGCCCTTCCCCCCAGCCCCACACTGGGCACCTTCAGATGTGCTTCCTTAATCCCTACAACCACCCTGATAGGATCGAACGAGGGGCCAGGCTCAGAGAGCTCAAGTCACCTGCCCAAGCTCACTCACCTGGGAGGTGTGAGAGCTGGGACTGGAACCCAGGTCTGCCCGTCTGCCTGCCAGGCTCTCCCCTCCGCTTGTAGCCTCTTCCCACATGGCTCCCAGGATGGGGGCTTGCCCCCTCTAAACCACCTGGTTCATTCTGGGATCTATCCTAGCCCAACACACATCCCTGAATCCAAGCTGAGCCCCTGTCGGGGAGCAGGGAAGAGGTCTGGTCCCAAGACCAGGTTATTAGCTTTGTGATCAGAGGTGTCCAGGAGTCATTCATTCATTCACTCACTCATGCACTAAATGCTCTACTCACCCGACCACTGCTTCGTCCTCTTCCCCAGGCTCCTCCCCTCCAATCACTCGGGGCTCCAGCTAGTGCTCCATAGCAGTGAGCTGTGCACCCCTTGGCCTTTGCACATTCTGCTCTCCTGTTTGGAATGCTCTTGTCACCCGCCTACTTCCCTGCCTGCTGAAATTCTCCCAAGCTCAAATGCCTCCTCCTGGGGACTCCTGGCCTAGCCAGACGTGTGCTCCCTGCCCCCTGCCCCCACCACTTGCCCGCAGTCAGCGTGGAACAGCAGAGCCAGTGCCACACGTGTCTGTCCCCCACCGGGCTGGCAGAAACTCCCTGAGGACAGGGTGAGTCCTTTGTCACCCCCTTTGCCTGGCATATAGTAAGTGTTCAGTAATGCTTTGATGAATGAATGGACACTGGCTCTGTGGTAGACATTAATGATACGGAAGCTTCTGCCCTTACGGTCTGATTGTGGTAGAGTGTGGTCGGTGCTATAAGAGGGCTTGCAGTGTGAACCCAAGCAGGAGGTGAGTCACTGTACAGCCACAGGTGTGGGTTCATGTTGCATACAACCTTAAAACCCTTTCAGGGGTCTGTAGGCCAGAGAACGGGTGGGTACAAAGGGCAGAACCCCGTTTGGTGCTGGGGAGCAGAAAGGTCAGTTGTGAGTGATTACATATGTGTGTGTGTGTGTGCGCGTGTGTGTGTGTGTCAGAGTGGCAGCAGAGCCCCATTTGGTGGGAATTTGGAGCAATGGTTCCAACTGAGTGCATTACCTTCCAGGGCAAAAGATTTTCTTAAAAAGATTTTGAAAGAAAGGCCAGCTTAGTAAAGCTTTCTGGCTGTACCCCCCCACCAACACACACACACACACACACACACACACACACCCTGCGGGGCAGAGGGCACCTGTTTGCTCTGGATGAGCTCCAGGAAGGTGGAAACAGAGCCCATGGAGAAGCCGAGTGAGTGATGAGTGACCGCAGTGACAAAGACAGACGGTCTTAGAATGTCTGAGCTGGGAGGGGTCTGAAGACGCTGAGGTCCATAGAAGAAGAAGGAGGGACTTCCCCAGTGGTCCAGTGGGTAAGACTCTGAGCTCCCAGTGCAGGGGGCCCAAGTTCGACCCCTGGTTGGGGAGCTGGATCCTGCACGCGTGCCACAACTAAGAAGTCCGCATGCCGCAACTAAAAGATCCCGCGTGCCACAACTAAGACTCAGCACACAAAATAAATAAATAAATAAATAGTTTTTTAAAAAAGAAGAAGAAGGGCTTCCCTGGTGGCACAGTGGTTGAGAGTCCGCCTGCCAATGCAGGGGACACGGGTTCGTGCCCCGGTCTGGGAGGATCCCACATGCTGCGGAGCAGCTGGGCCCGTGAGCCGTGGCCGCTGAGCCTGTGTGTCCGGAGGCTGTGCGAGAGGCCACAGCCGTGAGAGGCCTGTGTACCACAAAAAAAAAAAAAAAAAAAAAAGAAGAAGAAGGGACTTACCCAAGGTCACTCCAAGGTCACTTCAAGCACTGGAGTCCAGACTCAAACTTGTATCTCCAGGCTCCAGATCCTTGGCCTGTGCCTGCCCCACAACTTACTCCTTCCCTGCTGAGGAGACGGGCCTGATAAAAGGTGAATGTTAGGAAATGACTGTCACCTGGATGGCCCCAAGCACTCATGGTCCACCTTGTCCTCTGATAGCCAAATAAAATCCTCAAGCCCCCATCCCACTTATTCCTGAGGATTCCCCAGGGGCCTTACCTTTTCCTGCCCACCTCTTGCTTTCAAATTCTACTCTCCTGATGTATTGCCTCACTTCCCAAGGCAGCTATATTTACTTTACTGCTCTTTGCTCCTTGGGCGGTCACTACATGTATCTGTCAGAATGAGCTAGGCTATGCGGCAGTAACAAACAACCCCAGGGTCTTAGTGGCTGGAAACAACAAAGGTTGCTTTCTCACTCACGCTTTGTGTCCATGGTGAGTTCTGCTCCACAACATCCTCACTCAGAGTCAGGGACACAGGCTGACGGGGCTCTCACTGTCAGGAAATTCGCCAGTCACATGGCAGGGGAAAGGAACCAAACAGATGATGTGACACCTCTGCTCACGTTTCATTGGGCAAAGCAAGTCACGTGACCAGGCCCGACTTGAGGGGACTGGGAGATACCAGCCTGCTGGGTCTGAGGAGGAGAAGCAGCATATCCACGAAAGCCCTGGGGCCTACCCAACCGTGGCTCCTCCTTCAGTTCCCAAGTCCCTTGACACAGGCTGTTGTGTGTAACAGATTTTCCAAAAGGTTTAGATGTAATAGAGAGGGGGGTCCATCACTGAAACAGAAAACAGCTTAAAAATGACTAGAAGCCGCCCCTGCCGTCATGTCACCTAGCCTTTTCCTGCTACAAGGATCTCCCACCAACTTCTCCTCGCACTCCCACGTGCCATTTCGTTGGTGGTGGTGTCCTTCATAATCTCTTTATCTACCAAGACCCTCACCTTGCATCCAGTGATGTGTGGAGCAGGCTCCTATCACCTTTGCAAGAACCAACTGTTACGTTTTCAAGAATTTTGCAAGCTAGTTATTCAACCTTTGGTAGCTTCAAATGGGCTGAGGTAGGAATGCCCACACCATGGAAACTGGCAGGTGCTACCAGTCAGAGGTTTTCTTTCAGAGAGCTGGTCCTTAAGCATTTACCGATATACCATTGTCTACATCTTTTTTCCTAATGTGCAGGACCTGGTGCAAAATGAAAATGCAGGGCCCTTAAAAATCTCAAAGCAGCAGCAGCAGAGCCTTAAAGCAAGCGTTGGTCCCTTCTAAGCCTGGAGCTCTGCACGGGTCACACATCCAGGAATCCAGCCCTGTTTCTACTCCCAACCCTGTAACCCCTACCCCTAACCCTGGAAGTAACAGGAGATCGCATCCAAACCAAAGTCTGCAGAAAGCTTTACCAGGCGTAACTATCCACCTCTGTCTTAGTCTCTTTTCTCCCATCTAAACAACCCTATTAGGCTTCATCTTTCATAACCCAAAGTCTCTAAGGACCATCTAAAACAAAGGGAATGTCTACCTCTGAGAAGAATCACCCCCTCACCTCTAGAATGCTCAGTTTGGACCATTTCATTGTTTTTTTTTTTTTGGTTGGTTGGGGGGTTTTTCTGGCCGCTTTGTGCGGCTTGCAGGATCTTAGTTCCCCGACCAGGGACGGAACCAGCGACCCCTGCAGTGGAAGCGCGGAGTCCTAACCACTGGACCGCCAGGGAATTCCCCCATTTCATTGTTTTAGTAGCTATTTTCCTCCCATTTATGATGGGAGGTAAATTTGGAGAGTGAAGACAGGCCCTAAAGGTCAAAATAGGAGTTTCGAGGTATTCGTAATATTTTATTGGCTTGGAAGCACTCAGGATTCTGGGAGGCTGACACTGGAAGAAACGGAAAAGATCTTTACTTCAGGGTTTAAATAAAAATTTAGGGCTTCCCTGGTGGCGCAGTGGTTAAGAATCCGCCTGCCGATGCAGGGGACACGGGTTCGAGCCCTGGTCTGGGAAGATCCCACATGTCGTGGAGCAGCTAAGCCTGTGTGCCACAACTACTGAGCCTGCACTCTGCAATGAGAGAAGCCACCGCGATGAGAAGCCCACGCCCTGCAACAAAGAGTAGCCCCTGCTAGCCACAACTAGAGAAAGCCCGAATTCCCCCATTTCATTGTTTTAGTAGCTATTTTCCTCCCATTTATGATGGGAGGTAAATTTGGAGAGTGAAGACAGGCCCTAAAGGTCAAAATAGGAGTTTCGAGGTATTCGTAATATTTTATTGGCTTGGAAGCACTCAGGATTCTGGGAGGCTGACACTGGAAGAAACGGAAAAGATCTTTACTTCAGGGTTTAAATAAAAATTTAGGGCTTCCCTGGTGGCGCAGTGGTTAAGAATCCGCCTGCCGATGCAGGGGACACGGGTTCGAGCCCTGGTCTGGGAAGATCCCACATGTCGTGGAGCAGCTAAGCCTGTGTGCCACAACTACTGAGCCTGCACTCTGCAATGAGAGAAGCCACCGCGATGAGAAGCCCACGCCCTGCAACAAAGAGTAGCCCCTGCTAGCCACAACTAGAGAAAGCCCACGTGCAGCAACAAAGACCCAACAGAGCCAAAAAGAAATAAAATAAATAAATAAATAATTAAAAGAACTAAAAACATTACGAAAAAAAAATTTAGCCATGGGATCGGTTTTGCAAACAAACTTCAACATGGTACCCCACTTCACAAACTAGGTCAATGAGAGGACTACTCTGGGAGAAGTAAGAGAGGATGGCCGTGACCCCTCCCATGCAGCCCCTCCCCAGGCCCCCTCTCCAGGGCCCACCTTGCATGCCTTGAGTCCTGCTTCCCGTGTCCCCCTTGCCATCCTGCCCCCGCCACCCTGGCACACAACACCCTGTCATACCTGTGCCTTTGTTCACACACCCCCCTCTCAAACTCCCTCCATCCTGTAGCCCACCTGTTGGGCTCCTCTTTGTCCTTCAAAACTCCTTCCAGGTAGCCCTTGCTGCTTTCATGGTGAGACCTTCCCATTGCAGTAGGTACATACCTCGCTTCTGGCCTCTCCTTGTCCGATTATAAATTGCCTCTCTGGGGGTCTGACCCCCTTCTCAGGCTGGAAGCTCCTCCCTGGAAGGGATCTGACTCATCCACCTTACCCAGGGGCGAGCTGTGTCTCACCAGTACCCAACCCAAAGACTGCATCAGGATCCTCTGGCGGTGTTGGCACAAAGGCAGACAGAGATGGGCACCCACTGGGCTTGGAGGAGGCCAGAAGAGATCAAGAAGGAGGGAGAAAGAACTGAGCTGCATGGCAAGAACTACAGAGATCTGCAGGAAAAGCCAGAGCTACAGAGATCTTTGGTAAAACCTTGGAGGCTAACAAAAAGGAAAGAACCTGGATTAATTCCACTGTCAATGACTGCACTGACGAAATGCATTCTGGATGAAAGACACTGTCTCCAGAGAGGGGAGTAGGATGGGGCAGAAGCCCATGCGCTTTGCCTCAAAGGGGTGTGACAAGCAGGGTTTTCCTCTGATGGGTCAAGGAGGCCAGACCATGGGTGGCCAGTGGGCGGGGGCCAGCGGAGACACCAGGCTTTGAGCCAGGTCAGCCAGCCGGAGCTGAACTCTGGCTGGCAAGTTGGGTGTGAGCCAAAGTCTCCACTCTGCATGGCCTTCATTGACAAGGATCAGCTGAGCAGACCCTGAACGTCCAGCAAGCAAACCAGGGTCCAAGGCAAATCCATCTCCAGAAGAGACCTGCCAGGGTAAGTGAAAGGCTGCCTCCATGAGCTCACCTGACACTGGCTCCTGGCAGGGATGGGCTGTAGCCCAAGACTTCTGCAGGGTCCCCAGGCTCACAACCCTCTAGAGCTTTGCCCATCAGGCCTGATCCTTAAACAAAGACTCCAAGGCTGCTGGCACTGCCTGTGCATGTAGCATAGTACCTGACCTAATTGCATCTATTTTTTGCCCTGGTCCCTGCTGAGTAGATGTCCTGGAATGCCTCTCTCTGAGACAAGCGCCAGTTTTAAATACAGACCACACACACACACACACACACACACACACGCACGCACACACACACACACACACACACACTGCCATCCAAAAGAAAAAAAAGGGTTTCCGTGTGCAAATCTCAAAACTGGCAAAGAAAGCAGACTGGCAAGGAGGTGACAACATCAGACCAAAGGTGGGCATTGACTGGGCAACGCTGCATCTCTGAGCGCTCCAGTAGCCTGCCTCTGTGTGTGTGTGTGTGTGTGTTCGTTCCTTAGGCCTTTAGAATACAGATCAAAGAATCAGCCTTTATTTTAATGTGCAGATGTTCCCAGAGAATGGAAAGGAAAGGTGGCGGGGAGAGAAAAAAGAAAAGCCCGTGTCGGTGCTGAATATTTCTCAGATATTTTCAGCCGCTCTCCAAGCACAGGCCAGGGTAATTTTAGCAACCCGCAAGTGGAGAGCGGGGAACTGTTCCATTTTGCTTTCAAAGTGCTCAATTCGGTCGGTTGTGAGAGCCCATTCATTCTGCAGTTCAGCAAGTGGCCTTGAGGGGACAAACCCACGTGCTCTGAAGAGGAGCGAGGGGCTCTGGCTTTGTGGCAGTGTTTGTGGATTCCCCTGAGCTGCTATCTTTAGACGTGTGGGGCTTGAATGACTGCAGTGTTTTCCTGTGGTTGAGGTTTTTGTTGCTGCTGTTGCTGTGATCCTTTTGAAAAGAATTTTTTTAATGAAACCTCTTTTATTATTTTTTAGTTATTTATTTTTTTGCCGAGCTATGCTGCACATGGGATCTTAGTTCCCTGACCAGGGATGGAACTCATGCCCCCTGAAGTGGAAGCGTGGAGTTCTAACCACTGGACTGCCAGTGAGGTCCCTGCTCTGATCCTTCTTTAATTTACTTACTTATGTAGCCAACAAATATATGTTGAGTGCCAGCCGAATGCTAAGCACCAGGAGCCCAGGAATGAATGAAACGGGGTGGTCCTTCGCCCACAGAGCTCACAGCCGCGATGGAATAAATAGTCATTGCCTGCATTTTCCCGGGAAAGTCCGCAGGCCGTGGGAGCCTTGGTGGAGGACCCCCAGCAGAGACTTGCGGACTCGGAGGTGGCAGGAAGGAACCCACCCAGGGGGCTACACCACAGGCCCGTCCACCTGAGCGGTGCCAGAGGCTCCGGCCACAGTATGGCTAAAGGCGCCCCTTCTCCTGGTCACCACCCCGTTGGTTTTGTTCTTGCAGCTGGGCCGACCTCTCTGATCCCGAAATCTGGCAAATGGAGATTCTTAGATCAGCTCAGGCGTTCGTTTCAAGGGCTGTTCCATTTTTCTAGGCCAGCAGTTTCCAGGTTGTGCTCCAAAGAGGGCTCCAAGTCAGAGAAGTGCTTCAGGGTGGTCCCAGGACAGGACAGCCAAGCCAGCAGTGCTTTCATCTGAAGTCCTGCTGGGGTTCCAGGACGGTTTTTGTTTGAAAAAATAAAAAGGGACTACCCAGGTGCCCATCGACGGATGAATGGATGACAGCATGGGGTCTGTACATACAATGGATATTACTCAGCCTTAAAAAGGAAGGAAAGGGCTTCCCTGGTGGCGCAGTGGTTGAGAGTCCGCCTGCCGATGCAGGGGACGCAGGTTCGTGCCCCGGTCCGGGAAGATCCCACATAACGTGGAGCGGCTGGGCCCGTGAGCCATGGCCACTGAGCCTGCGCGTCCGGAGCCTGTGCTCCGCAACGGGAGAGGCCACACATGCTGTCACATGGGTGAACCTTGAGGATGTTTTGCTGGTGAAATAAACCAGCCACAGAAAGACAAATACTGTCTGATTCCACCTAGGGGAGTCAAATTCAGAGACAGAAAGTAGAAGGGTGGGTGCCAGGAGCTAAGGGAGGAGGGATGGGGAGTTAGTGTGTTTTGTTTTGTTTTGGCTGCACTGTGTGGCATGCGGGATCTTAGTTCCCTGACCAGGGATCAAACCCACACCCCCTGCAGTGGAAACGCAGAGCCTTAACCGCTGGACCGCCAGGGAGGTCATTAAACTCATTATTTTAAACTCATTATTGTTTAATGAGTACAGAGCTCGGGAAGTTGAGAAAGTTCCCGAGTTGAGATGGATGGTGGTGATGGTTGCACAACAATGTCAATGTACTTGATGCCACTGAACTGTGCACTTAAAATGGTAAATTTTATGTTATATATATTTTACCACAATAAAAATTCGAAAGTAAAGGGACTGATGGTTTAGGGAATAAGGAAGAGAATCACAGATTTGGACCAAAGCTCCCAGATTACAAATGGGTTGCCTGCAGCCCAGAGAGTGCCTCGCCCAGGGTCACTCGGGGTCAGAGCCCAGCTGCCCTGGACCCCGGTGGACGGCGTCCCGGTCCAGTGCTCACGCACCGACGTCTGGCTCGAAACCTCACACAGAGCAAAGGACACGAGCTGCAGCGCCACCGGTCCTTGGGGAGCACGTGGCAAGGCGCTCACTCACCACACCGCGCCTGGTGGCAACCGGAGGGGTGGGGCTTCCGCCAGCTGGCGCCGCTCACCCCCCGCAGCTGACCTGTGTTTCCGTTGCAGATCGCATCCCTGCTCAAGGACAATGAACGCATCCAGTCCACCCAGACTGTCACCCCCAGCGACGAAGACAGTGACATCAAGAAAATCAAGAAGGTCTGTACCATCTCTCGGGGCCGGCAGAGCTGCCCTGGTCCTCTTTAGAGAGCCCCCTGGCACAGCCCAGGGTCTGCAGCGTCCACCTACTGTCCAAAGGCAGAATCAACAGCCCCTCACCCCTGACGGCCAGCCCCTCGTCGAGCCACGTCTTCTGGTTGTCTCTGTGAGGTCGGGTGGTTCAGCCCATTTGATAGATAGGAGAACTGAGGCTCCAAGAGAGGAAAGAGTGGATAGAACCAGGGCAGGAACCCAGGCTGTGAGACTCACAGCCGAGAGCTTTCCTCACAACCCTGGGCAGCCTCAATGAGACCCCAGGCCACATGTCCACTGTCACAGCCCGGCATGCCCGCCCTTCCCCCAGCTACTGTCCTGCAAACACCTCCCCCTTTCATCCCCGGCAGAGGTCAGCATGGGAGCCGGCCTCTGTGACACCCCTTAGCTGGCCCCACTGGTTTTACACTATTAGAGGCTAGGAGAGACATCTCAGAAGGTATCAGAAAGCTGCCCGGTGGCAGGGATACTGACCAGCACCGTGGGCCACCCCATGGAGGGGGGTGTGAAGGGGAAGAGTATGGTCTGTGTTTGCAGCTTGCCAGACTTGAAGCAGGGGAGCCTGACTCACCGTAAGAAAAACACACGAAACCAAAAAATCCTCCTTGTTGAGAGCGTAAAAGGACACCAGCGCCATCCAGACCAGAAAACTGCAAACTGGCATCCCACAGGCCAAGTTCAGCCTACCAGCATGTTTGGGGTTCTTAGCCCACACGGTGTTTCTTTTTTCCCTTTTTAATTTGTTGCCAGTGCTTTAAAAGCTAAACATTTCACATAAAAATATGTATTTCTGGTTTCTCAAAAATAGGAAGAGCTAACATTCATTACGCACTTTCCATGTGCCAGACACTATTCTAGGAGATTTATGCAGATTAATCTGTTCCTGACTAAAAGCCCTCTGAGGTTTTATTATTATCTGCGTTTCACATGTGGGGTTGCTGAGGCACAGAAAGGCAAAGTGACTTCCCCAGGTCACACAGCTAAGTATTTGCAGAGTGACATTTAAACCTTGGCCACCAAGCTCCAGAGCCCACATCCTTGGTCGCTGGGACACACGATCTCTTGGAAAAGCAGAAGGTCTCGCAGCCCCGGGCCCACCTCCTGCACACGGTGACTGCTGGCCCCAGGCCAGGTGCTGTCCCATTAGTGTCCACCCAGCCGGCTTCAGGATCTATAGGACCTGCCGGGCCCCCATGGACATTGGGATTTGCCACCAGTGCCACCTGGGGTCTGAACCAAGCCCCGCCCAGGCAGGGATGCTCTGGCCTTCCTTCTCTGCCATGGCCCCACTGGGCTTCCCGGCCCGTTTTGCAAAGCCGTTCTGGTTGGAACATTTTTTTAAGTGCCACCTGAAATGCACCTCCTTCCTTTTGTTTTCACCCTCCTGGGGCCTCAGAGCAAGGCCCTCCTTTATCCAGAAAAGCTTCCTCTCTTCAAGGAGATCTGTCGTGCTGAGGCCAGGCCTCTCCTCCCCAGGGCAGACGTCCCTGGCCAAAGGTCTGCACCCGGACGGTTGCACCTGCTGTGCATGGCCACTGCCCTTTGCAGCTGGTAATATTCTGATGAGTGCCTTGGCAGGCGGCCCCTGGATCTCCAGGTGCCCCCACCCCAGCGCCGCCCAGCATCCTTGCTCCTGGGGCCCTGGGGCCCTCCCTGTGCAGCCCCTGAGCTTGCACACAGCTCAGCAGCAGGAATGGTAAGGAGCTACGTGGTGCCTTGATTGGAAGCGTGCATGTCTTAAAACAGTCCTCTGTGTCTGTGAATCGAGGCCCTTCCCAAGTTCTTGCCAGAACGAGGCCAGGCCAAGCAGCCCGACTCCAAGTCGGGCAAGTCAAGTGTCCGTGTTCATTTCCCCGCGGAGGCAGAGGAGAGGCTCCAGGCGGGCACTTATGAGTCCCAAGCGTGAGATTAACTAATTGGCCGCACTGAATTTGATAATGGCCCTCTATCCAGACGAGCTTTCAGTGAAACTTCTGGGCTTGCAGGCCAGTCATTAAGCAAGAAGAGGTGTGAGCCATGCCCAGCACAGCCTGGCAACCCTCTATGCTCAAGCCCCCTCCCGTGATGGGGACTCGGGGCCACACTTTTCCTCCTTCAGAGGATGCTGCCAGAGCAACCTGGGGGATCTGGTTTAAACGCAGAGGGCCGGGGCAGGGCCTGGGGATTTGCATTTCTCACAAGTTCTCCGAGATGCTAATGCTCCCGTGCGGGGGCCTCACTGTGAGTCCAGCCGCCATCTCATTAGCCCCATGGCACAGGTGGGAAACGGGCTTAGAGGAACCAGAGGGCTTGCCCTGCACCATGCAGGCAGAAGCACCAGGCCTGATCTTTTGCCTCAGCTCTTTTCCCTACGTGCCCGGCATGGGGGACAACAGGGCCTTGGCCCCTGCCCTTGGGGCACTCACAGCCTGGAAGGACCAGAGCAGCTGAGGCTCACGGGAGACCCTCCCGCTGGTCTCGGCACCCAGGTGCAGAGCTTCCTGCGGGGCTGGCTGTGCCGGCGCAAGTGGAAGACCATCATCCAGGACTACATCCGGTCGCCGCATGCCGACAGCATGCGGAAGAGGAACCAGGTGGTGTTCAGCATGCTGGAGGCCGAGGCCGAGTACGTGCAGCAGCTGCACATCCTTGTCAACAACTTCCTGCGCCCACTGCGGATGGCCGCCAGCTCCAAGAAGCCTCCCATCACGCACGACGATGTCAGCAGCATCTTCCTGAACAGGTGAGCACCCTGAAGCTCGATCCCCCACTCCCGGAGCCCTTGGCCGAGGCGGGAAGAGAGAGCCTAGCCGGCACTGAACTTGGACACGAGCCCTTGACTAGTTCCCGCCAAGTGCAGAGGAGGAAGCTGAGGCCCAGAGAGGAAGGAGGCTGCCCGAGGTCCCATGACGAGAAGCCAGTGCCCCAGCTATTACAGGCAGGAATACAAATAGAGGCCCACGTAGTATGTGTCTAAACTAGTGGTTCAACTGGGGCAATGCTGGGAGACATTTTTTTTTTTTTGCTTGAGAAGGATCAAGTAGGATCAATGGCTGGCAATCCCTGGGAGGCAATTTTTTTTTTGGAGCTTTGAATTTTATTTTTTTATACGGCAGGTTTTTATTAGTTATCCATTTTATACATATTAGTGTATATATGGGAGACATTTTTGATTGTCAAAACTTGGCGGGGCTGCAGGGGAGGGTTTGCGACTGGCCTCTGGTGGGTAGAAGTCAGGGATATGCTGCTGAACATCCTACCGTGCACGGAGCAGCCTCCCACAGCAGAGAATTCTTCCACCAAAAATAATCGTGCCAAGGTTGAGAAACCCTGGTTTAAATGTTTACAAGTTATAAATCAAGCTACAGAAAACCAAATGGGTTCCATTCTTCTACCTTAATATCATCGTCATAACGATCTAGAAGCCAGGTCTAAATTTTTAGAATTCTGAGTCTCCTTAGAGTTGGGCTCTGTATCACACTACCCACATATCTTACGAAAGCAGTTACTTTTCCCAAATGGTGACTCTGGCCATTCGTATGGGTTTTTTTTTTTTTTTTTTTTTAACATCTTTATTGGAGTATAACTGTTTTACAATGGTGTGTTAGTTTCTGCTTTACAACAAAGTGAATCAGTTATACATATACATATGGGGTTTGTGTTACCTGAGAAGGCTGAGCTGATGGCTGCCCTTCTGCTGTCAACCTCTTTTTAAAAGTCTTAGGAGATGGTTTAGATGAGCTTTTTGGTAGGCATTAAAATTGAGTAAACTAGGTAAAAGCAACAAATATGAAAACATATCAACAGAGTGCTATTTACAAACGATTCTCCTCCAGGAATTAAAGTAAATCACTATGTGCTCCAGGTTGTTCATTCAGGTGCATTTCTTTTAAAGTATCCATCATTCAGTAATTTCACTAATTCCAGCTGGCCCTCATCCAGGCCCTCTGCAGAGGTGTTTGGGACCCAGGGTCATCTTCCCTGTGCCCTGCTTTTCCCCTTTACCTGCCAGTGTGCTGTGACGCGTTTAGGGACCTGTGGGACACCCGGAAGGAGATGGGGTAGAGGCAGTGGACGTGGGTCTGATCCTGAGAGGTTGAGCCGGAGATGCTGAAAATCACTGGGAGAAGAACAAGGACAGGGACATTGGGATGCTGACACCATGGATGTGGATGAGGTGTCAGAGTATGGGGACATGGTGGGGGTGGGGAGCCGGAGGAGGGGAGTGGCTTTTAGCCTCATTAGACCTTCTAGAAACTGAATCACTGGGCCTTACAAGGTTGCTTTTTTTTTTTTTTTAAGCCCAAGGTTGCTTTTTAATATACATTTCAAACACAGATTTTAGAGAGTAAATAAATGCTTTGATTTCTTTATTAAAACAAAGAAAATAGGAATTATTGTTTTGTGAAATCAGGTAAGATTTTCTCCAGAAACTACAATTGGGTCTTTTAAACTCAGTGACCTGGAATTTGGCTGAAAAGTGTGAAGAACTTGTTTCTTCCTGAATAAACTCCAGACAGCTCAGCTGGAGTCACAGCTTCTCAAACGTGAGCGCTGGGCCTCACACCGAGCTTCTCAATCTGTAGGTCTGGAGTAGAGCATAGGGATTGCATTTCCAACAAGTCTGTAGGTGCAGCTGCTGCTGCAGGTCCCAGAGCACATGGAAATGAGAGGCTTGAGATAACCGCAGGGGACTGCCTGTATTGGAGGCTCGGCCACGGCCCTACTTGAGAAATACTTCAGGAAGCATTGTTATAGTTCTAGGTTGTTTGTGCTTTCCTTGCATTTTAGGTCACAGTTGCAAACTTTTGGTGACCGTTTATCATAGCCACTAAGAGATAAAGGTGTCCTTTTGTATTTATTTAATCTTTGCATAATTTTCTTACACTGCATTCAATGGAATTCTTTTCACCTGTAAACTTTGGTTAAGAGTATTCATACCAACTCACAGAATGTGTTCAAAAGTTGTCTGAAGAAAATCACAACATGGTTTTATAATTTTGTCTGTTAATCACTGCATGGATCAGATCAGATGCCTTTAACTGAGAATAAACAGGAGGGAAGAAAGTCCCTTCTTTTGCTGGTGTCCTTCCAGGCCCCTGCAAGGCCTGTTTCTCCTTTTCCACACTGTGCCCAAGGTTGACTCTTTCCCATCTTAGCAGTCTCATTGATCCTGGTCAAAACAGCCCCAGCCTGATCAATCGTTAAGGCCTCCAGAATATGGACTCTAGCGGTCCTTGGAAACACTGACCAGGGAATGGGACCTTCCTCTTGTAGGTGCTGGAGAATCAAATGAGAGCTCATGTAAAGCATCTAGTACAGAGCCCAGCGTAGCCCAAGTGCTCATAGGAGCTAGACATTATTACAAGAAAGCTTCACTATGATGCACCCTGTGAGAAACTGAATTCAAATCTAATGTGGAGGGAACACTTCCCAACTCATTCTGTGGGGCCATCATTACTCTAATACTGAAATCAGAAAAGGACATTATGAGGAAAGAACACTACAGACCCATATTGCTCATGATCAGAGATGCAAAATATTATAAAATCGAATCCAGAAATATATAAAAAGGGTAATACATCATGACCAAGTGGAATTTATCCTAGGAATGCAAGGTTGGTTCAACATTGAAAATTAATCAAATATGTTTTACTGTATTTTCTTACAATATTAAGTAAGAAGAACCAATGATCCTATCAATGGATGCCAATCTGATGTGACTGGCTTCTCTCCACCCCCTGGCCCCTGTTCTCAATCGGGAGCAGGCTGGAATTCTTTCCTTCATTCCTTTATTTCCTTCTTTCCTTTATTTTTTCATTAACTGTATAGCAACCCTGCACAGCACTTTGCATGACTGAATGTTTTGGACTACACTCACCACGTTAAGACGGTGTTTTGTGGGGCCTGCTTGGTGCCAGGCTCTCTGTAAGCACTTGGCCTACGTAATTTCCAGTCCTCAGAGACACCCCATGAGGCTGGCACCAGAGATCAGAGAGGTGACGGGGTGTGCTCAGGGTTCGGGTGGGCTGTGATTTTAACCCGGTTCTGTTTTATGTGAAGGCCTGTGCTTCCCCCCTGCTGCCCTGTTAAATAATGGGCTGGAATCGTCACCGACCCCCATCCTCCTTACCCCCATGCCTGCTCATCACAGCCCAGGTCTCAGCACGTGCTTCTGCCCACGCCTGCACTGTCGAGAACTTTCGATTGTATGTGAGCCCAGCCTTCCCTCTTACTGTGTAGGTGCTGTGGAGGCCGGATCCGGGACATGAACCTTCCCGGTCTCCCTGCCTCGGACCACAGCACAGAGTCTGTATGTGTCACAGGTCAAGGGCGGAGGCTGCCAGCCCACTCACTAGAAGGCATTTCTGCACATAGCTTTCCCCTGGATTTGCATTTAGGCTGAAATGTACAGCCACATTAGACACCTGACGCTAATTTGGTGATTTCATTTTGCTGGAACTCTTTAAAAGAAGTCCTTGAGAAGAGAGAGGCCTCTCTCCAGGTTGGCAGATTCACGGAGGATGCTGCAGAGCTGGGGAGGGGGTTAATTGTGTGCTTCTCGAATGCTACGGGGGGAATCTTTGAAGTAAACATGTGTACCAGGTTTTGTTTACCCGAAACAATGAGCATCTACTCTTGGGCTATTTCCCTTTAATAAAAACCATGCCCAGCAACGTGTGCTGGGAACCACAGGCATTGCCCCGTGATGAGAGGCATCCCGCCCGGGGGACAGATGGTTCCTATCTTGATGCCCGCTCTGATTGATTGGCGGTGGTTGCCTGGAGTCCTGGGTCGAGAAGAATGATGAGGCTCAGTGGGGACGTGTGCTGCCATCAATTCGTCTTGTCTGCATGGGCTGGGGAGTGAGGAGGGCCAGGCACAGGGTGAGGCTGGCGTGAAGAGGCCTGGTTCTGCCCTCCACGGGCCAAGCCCTGTGTACCTAGGACCAGCCTTGGGCAAGTCACACTCCTTTCTGGGCTCAAGAAGGGAACCAGGCAAAATGAGCACTTCCCAAAGCAGACAAGTCACTTCCTCTCCCTAGAATTCTTCCCATCCTACGGTCGTTCCTATTTTCCTTATGACAGCTGGCTCCTGCTCTCTTTTCATGTCTTTCCTTGGATGTCCCTGACCACCCCCATGCCCCTTGTCACTGTTGGCTTATGTTCCCTTGTTGTGTGCTTCCAGGGCCCCCATGCTGCCCCTTTTGTAGCATTCATTGCACTTAAATAATGATTTCTTCTGTGTATAGATTCCCTGCTGGCCTTATAAGTGTGCAGGGCCATCGAATATAGTTGCCCCCCAGCTGTATGCTGCACAGTTCAGGGACAACGTTCACATAGACTAGGGATCAGCAAACTTCTTCTGTCAAGGGTCAGATAGTAAATATTTTAGGCCTTGTGGGCCAGAGGGTCTCTGTCAAAACTAGGTGGCCTTAGGCGATCCTAAATGGATGGGTGTTGCTGTGTTCCAATAAACCTTTACTTATGGGCACTAAAATGTGAATTTCATCTAATTTTTACTTATCGTAAAATATTCTTTTGATTTTTTTTCAACCGTTTAAAATTATAAAAAATCCTTCTAAGCTCACAGGCTGTACAAAAACAGAAAATGGGCCAGCATTCTGGATGGCAAGATTCCATGTCGTAAAGATGTCATTTCACCCAAAACATGCTATAAACTCAATATAATTCCAATCGAAGTGCAGCCTAGCAGAGTGATTTTAATGTTCAACTGAAGGAGTAGAATGCATGTAAATAGATAATAGTGTTCTGAAAAAAACAATGAAAGAAACATTTCCTACATTAATTAAAATGTATCATAGGCTTCTAAATATATTAAAAGTAATGAAAACAGCGTGAGACTATTGCCAGAATAGGCCAGTAGTCCATCAAAATAAAATACAAAGTCCAGAAACAGACTTAGGCAAGTATGAGAATTTAGTAACAAAAAAGGCAGCCTAGCAAAGCAGTGAAAGCAGCTGCAGTATCTGATAAATAAAATGGGGCAACTGGCTAACCAAACTAGGAGAAAGATTACATTTATATCCTTTACTCACATCCTACACCAAAGTAAACTCTAGTTAAGTATTTATGTGTAAAAATGAAATAGTAAAATAAAACATAGGTGAGTGTGTATGCAGTCTATGAGTGGGAAAAGACATGATGCCCGAAGCAAAAAAACAGAGAAAATCTCATAGGGCAAAATGGAAAAACTTCAAAAAACACCAAACAAAAAATCAATGGGCAAATAGCTGAGCAAAAAAAAATATCTGCAATGTATATGTTAAGATTATACGCTTAATATGGAGAGTTATTTTAAATTAATAAAAGTGAAAATAGTAAATGGACGTGACTTGGCAGTTCCCAAAAGAAGAAATTCAGATGGCCAATACAAAGGAAAAATGTTCAACCAGCCCACTCACAATGATTTTGTAAAGCAAATCGAATCAAAATGAGATCATTTTTTTCTTATCAGGTAGGTAACAATGGTAGTTTCTGAGCAGTAGGATGACAAGTGAAATCCTCACGGTTTATAGTACTTTCAAAACAGAGGCTTCATCAACTATATTTTTATAGTCCCAGCTTACGATGTTCCTAATGTGCTACTCTACAAGTCCGTGCCGTGAATCCTGCACAGCGCATGCTGCAGCCGTCTGTGGGAGCTGCCCAGGAATGGGGCCCTGAGTCTTGCTGTGGCGGTCCTCGGGGTCATCCAGAGCCTCCCAGTTCCCCAGGAACCCCTGAAAGTCCTCCTACCTCCACCGTCCCCCACATCAGGGCCCACGTTCTCCCTTCTGTGCACTTTCACGCACCCCTGGACTGGTCTCTTTTGAATTTTTCTAAGGCTCTTCCCATGTGGACAACTAAAGTTCTTCACATTGGTACAGTACATGTTTATCTATTCAGTAACTAGTTCAGGGGCCACAGACAGGAAGAAGCCAGGCCTGTCAAGGGTGAATCTGTCACAGACTTGTTACCTGAAAACTGCAAGTGACTTCAGCCATCAGGCGGGGCCCCTAGTCCAGAAATCACAGTGTCACCACCCCTGGGGGGGGGGCCTGTTCTTTTGGGACTTTAGGGAGATGACAGTGAATCCACGGTAATGAGAGGACCCACTCTCAGGAACGGGAACTCGGAGTGTTTCTGCTGCTTAGATACTTGTTAAAGGCCCTACCGGTTCCACCCCTTCTGCACATCCTGCGGGTGTGATGGAGTTATAGGCTCTGCTCTTCAGCCATAGGTGGTCACCACACCTGGGGGGGGGGGCCTGTTCTTTTGGGACTTTAGGGAGATGACAGTGAATCCACGGTAATGAGAGGACCCACTCTCAGGAACGGGAACTCGGAGTGTTTCTGCTGCTTAGATACTTGTTAAAGGCCCTACCGGTTCCACCCCTTCTGCACATCCTGCGGGTGTGATGGAGTTATAGGCTCTGCTCTTCAGCCATAGGTGCTGTGTTCTGTTCTCTCTCCCCACCACCGCCTCTCACCTCCCTCACCCCTTTCTCTCTTGCAGCCCTCCCTTCTTTTCTTTTTCACACCCTTTTTCTCCCCACCCACCCTGCTTTCTCTGCAGAGTGGGGTCCTCAGGGCATTTCAAACTCCTCTGGGGTCAGGGAGCCCCATGCCTCTCCCAGGCCCACCGTGAACATGAGGTCCCAGGCCCCCATTGGCCTCCTGTGCCTCACAGCTCAGGGGTGTCTCTGTGCCCACCCTGCGCCTTCCACTCCCTGCCCTTGTCCTGAGAGTGTGAGACCCCAGGATGGGGGTTTGCCTTCAGGACACAAACTCCTGGGAGAGGGGACAGCACCCAATGACAGAGCCAGTGGGGACTTGAGGGGACCAGGGAAGCCAGCAGCCGGAGTGCCCCCTCCTCGGCTGGCTTCACGGGCATTTGACTGCATGCTTAGAAAAACCGTGCTTAATTTGAGGCTCTGCTGTCACCATCCTGAAATTCTTAATCATTTGTTAACAAGGGGCCGGCATGTTTGTTTTGCGTTAGGCCCCATAGACTGTATGTAGGGTCCATCCCACTGATGGGGTTTCTCGTAAGGTCTCACCTGAGAAGGTTTGCTGCTATAGTCCCGCAGGCAGTGACAGCCCCTGCCCTCTCCCCTGGGGCCCCTCAGCTCTACTGAACTTGCGGGGAGGGGACACCTGGAAGGAGAGGAACTCCTGGCCGGAGCTTACCCTGTGCTTTCTCTTCCAGCGAGACCATCATGTTTTTGCACCAGATCTTTTACCAAGGCCTGAAGGCCCGCATCTCCAGCTGGCCCACTCTGGTCCTTGGTGAGTAGCAGCCCTGGCAGAGGTCTCCTGCCCCTCCGCCCCCATCCCCACCTGAGAAGTCCCTGTGCAGGGGCCACACCTCCTGGCTGGTGGCACTTTTGTCCTTCCCGAATGTAACAGAGTGGCCCCTTAAAAACTCACCGAATCCCTCAGAGGGAGCAGAAGAGGAAAGAGAAGTTGGCAAAAGCTACGTTTCTAGGAGGAAGTGATATATTTTTAGTTTCTTATCTGCTTTTCCCTTTTAAAAATAATATATAGGTACCCATTTGAGAAAATCTGAGAATCCAGAAAAGTAGGAAACATTTAAAAATATCAACGTTTCTGCTTCCCAAAGATAACTACTGTAAACACTTCGGTGTGTTTCCTTCCAATTTTTTTTCCTATGCATAGATCTTGGGGTTGTTTTTTTTTTCCATTTTACATAATTGCAAACATACTGAATATAGAATTTGAATCTTGCTGTGGGTTTTTCTTTCTTTTTACTTAACATAATTGCATAAGTGTTTTCTCAAGCTGAAAGTATGCTTTTTGATGGCTGTATAATGTTCCAGTACCCCATGAATCTGCCACCATCTATGTAGCCATCTCCCTTTGTCGACTCTTAAAGTTGTTCTACCTTTTTGCTACTAAAAATAATCATCTCTGCATGTGAAGTTGTCTCCATATTAGAGAGCATTCCCCTGAGACAGGTGTCCAGAAGTAGAATTACTGAAACAATGGGGATGGACTCCCCGCTGTGTACACATCGTCACATTGCTCTCCAAGCCCTCACTCCTGTGAGTGATGTACAGGAGTGCGTCCCACATCCCGCCCCTCCCACACTGGGTACCATCTTCCTTTCACTTAATTCAACAGAAAAAGGTGAGTGTTGGTGTCACTTCCACTATGGGGTCGAGGGAACAGACTCAGGGAGGTGAAAGGACAGCTGAGGCTGAAAAGGCTCCTCTGCCCACGGGCCAGGAGACTTCCAGGCAGAGTGGCACCATTTTGTTTTTCTCCAAGGTCAAAATAAGAAGCAGCCCTAGAAAGACAAAGGCTGCACTTTCTGTACTCATACAGCTGAAGAGGTTGTCCACTGGGTAGTTGGATGCCCTACATAAGAGCTCCCACTTAGAGTTTGTTCCAAGGAAAGCTTGTCTTTCTTTTTATTTTATTTTATTTTATTGAAGTATGGTTGATTTACAATGTTGTGTTAATTTCTGCTGTATAGCAAAGTGATTCAGTTATACATATACATACATTCTTTTTTTTAATATTCTTTTCCATTACGGTTTATCATAGGATACTGAATATAGTTCTCTGTGCTATACAGTAGGACCTTGTTGTTTATCTGTTCTATATATAAAAGCTTACATCTGCTGACCCCAACCTCCCCTTCATCCCTCACCTCACCCCCGCCTTGGCAACCAGAATTCTGTTCTCTATGTCTGTGAGTCTGTTTCTGTTTCGCAGATAAGTTCATTTGTGTCGTGTTTTAGATTCCACATATAAGTGATATCATATGGTATTTGTCTACTCTTTCTGACTTACTTCACTTTGTATGATCATTTCTAGTTGCATTGTCTTTCTTTTTAAAGGGTTAGTAAGCAGAGGTTTTAGAGGGTCCATCCCATCCCATCAAGTGTTGAAAGGCAGGTTTGGGCTTTGGGGAGCTAGAAGGACAGGATGTTAGATACTCAGGAGGTTGAGACAGATGGGGGGTTGAGCAGGGGGTCCACCTCACTGAGCCAGGGGCTGCAGAGCTGGGGAGATCTGGAAGGACAGGGACAGAGGGACAAAGGAGACAACAGGTGAAGGGACAGAGACTCAGGAAAGCATATCATGGGGTGGAAAGCGCTGGAATGGGGGAGTTGGAAAACCTGGTTCCAGGCCAGCTCCTGACTCACCTCGTGACCTCTGACAGGTCACAGTCACAGGTGGGACACTCTGGGAGGGGGGCCCCTGGGGACCCCTCAGCATAACAGCCTGGCAGAGCCAGGACACTGGGGGGAGTGGACGACAAAGCAGTTACAACAGGGGCCTCAGCCAACCCCAGGGAAGCTCGGGGAACTGAGGTGGCCCTTCAGGGACATCCCCCATCGAGGCAGGGGCCGGCCTTCACACCCCGACCTGGACCTGTCACTGGGCTCCAGCTTGTGCAAGGCAGCTTCCTTCAGCTGAGAGCAGTTCCCAGCAAGGGAGAACCCAGCTGAGAGCCACCCGCACTGGTGGCAGCTGGGGAACAAGTGCCTGGGTCCAGAAGGGGGTCCGGGGGGCACACCGCAGCACCCTCTACACCTCCTTTCTCTGACCTCCAGTACCCAGGTGTCAGAATAGACAGGGCTCTATCTCAGAAACCTGTGAATCTGCTGTGGTCTCAATGCCTGGGGCCACCCCGTCTGGCCTAGGAGAGGGCAGTGGTGCCAGAATCACCTCCGAAGGCAGGGGTCTCTCCGGGACGGGGCTTCGAGCCGCGCCCCGACCGCCCCGGGTGGGGCTGGGGGAGCCGAGGGCGCCCCCGCTGTCCGCTGAGCCCCGCCTCCTTGCAGCCGACCTGTTCGACATCCTGCTACCAATGCTCAACATCTACCAGGAGTTCGTCCGCAACCACCAGTACAGCCTGCAGATCCTGGCGCACTGCAAGCAGAACCGCGACTTCGACAAGCTGCTGAAGCACTACGAGGCCAAGCCCGACTGCGAGGAGAGGACGCTGGAGACCTTCCTCACCTACCCCATGTTCCAGGTGTGCCCCGCCCCGTCTGCCAGGGCGCATGCGCCGGGAGGGCTGCGGCTGACTGGGGGCCGGAGCGCAGAGTGCCGAGGGCCACGGCCCTGCAAACCCCCGGTTTCCTGGAGAGCGAACGGGGTTAGGACCCTCCGCCGACCCTGGCTGGTGGAGGCCGTGCAGGAAGTGAGGGGCAGCTCCTGGTCCTGAGTCCATCTCCAGGTCCTGCCTTCTGCGGGGCAGAGCCTCAAGCTCTGGGCTCTCGTCCCAGACAAGACCCTGGAAGAGCCTCCAAGTTAAGAGAGTCTGGGATCAGAAGTGCAGTGGGCGTCCTTCCTCAGCCCCGCTCATGGGGGTCCTCGGAGCTGAGAGCCCCCTTCTCTGCCCCCCCGCCCCCCCATCTGTCTACCCTGCTCTGTCTCTCGGGCTCTCTCTTGCTTCATCGCTGTCTCTCTCTCCCTGCCTCTGTCTCTGGCCCTCTGGCCCTGTCGCCGCCTCTCCCCACTGCAGATCCCCAGGTATATCCTGACGCTGCACGAGCTCCTGGCCCACACCCCTCACGAGCACGTGGAACGCAACAGCCTGGACTACGCCAAGTCCAAACTGGAGGAGCTGTCCAGGTGAGCCCCGCTGGGCTCCCACACCGGTGGGCAGGCCCAGGCCGAGGGTGCCCCCACCTGGGGTTTGCCGAGCCCCAGATGGGAAAAGCTCGTGCTCCGGTTAGGATTCCGAGGTGGGGGCACCCACAGCTTGTCCCACCTGGAAGCCGGGTCCCCGGGAGCAGGCTGAGGGGTTTACAGCTCCAGCCCAGGTGGGCACCCAGTGAGATGGGGTGGGGGGTACGCTGTCCCTGGTCCGAGGAAGGGCCCTGGGCACTTAGTGGGCCCATCTCCGAGGTCAGGGGTCTGCCCAGGACTCGCAGGCACTCTCTGCCCATTTCCTCGGTTCTCCAGTGTCCATGTGTCAAAACCGGTGGCTTTAGGAGCCCCAGGGGGTCCTGGGCGTCGGGCTTTCATGTGCCTCAGGCTCTGTTCAGCAGCAGGTATTGTCCGTGGGTGGACAGGCCATGGTTGGGCCACCGTCAGAGGCCGCAGCCCCCCTAGTCAAGGCCCTCCCCTGTCCTCCCTCACTCCCCAAAGCCCAAGGAACTTCCTCGCTGCACGGGCAGGGACAGAAGGACTGGGGGGGAGGCACTGCCACAGCCCAGGCAACAGGGGACACGGCCACACCAGGGCGTGGCCGTGGAGGTGAGGACTCTGGAGTTTTCTGAAGGTGGAACCTCCAAGAGTTTCTGATGGATGAGAGGTGAGGAGAGAGAGAAAATGAGAGTCGAGAGTGATTCCAGAGTTTTCTGCCGAGCAGCCCGAAGGAAGCATTGCCGTTGTGCAAGATGGAGAAGGCGCCAGAGGGGCAGGTTTGGAGCGGGGAGTCTTCCTCGCTGCGTTGGAGTTTTACTTGGGGGTGTGTCGGACCTGAGATGGACAACAGCGGTGGAAATGACGAAAAGGGAGTCGGTGTTTGAGCCTGGAGTTCAGGGAGCCAAGATATACCAGATCGTCAGCTCGGAGATGGTATTTAGAGTGACAAGGCTGGTGAGATCACCAAGGGAGTGAGTTTAGGCGGGTGAATGAGGTATGAACCAAGGGCTGAGCCTGGGGCCTCCACCGGTGCAGGCCAAGAGGTGGGGAGGGGCCTTATGGTCAGAGATAGGCGGCCAGGAGCTGCAAAGGAGGATGGGTCTGCAGGGTGTGGGGTTCAGCCCTCAGCCCTGCCCAGGGCCCTGCCGACCACTCAGAGCCCTAAAAGCTGCCCAAGTCCAACGGGTAGCAGCCGGTGAGGCTATGGCTCCCGGCTGGACAGAGGACCAGGCTGGACCAGGGCAGGGCACAGGCCCCAGAGCGGAGAATTAGGGAGGAGATGTAATCAGGGCGTGATTGCAGACAAACAAAACCATCGTGGGGCGTGGACCCCAGTTCTCTCATGCCCCAGGGAGCCAGATCCTGCATACTCTTCCCCAAGCAGAAGACTTGGGACCCCCTTGAGGCTGTGAGCTCCTCGACACCACGGGATGCCCTGTCCCAGTGCAGGCAGGTGTGCAGGCAGCACCCCAATCCCCTCCTCCCCCATCCCGGGTCCTGGGTGTGCAGCCTGCTTTTCTTTTGTCCCCGTGATCACCTGCATCTGGCCCTGAACCCAGCCCGAGCAGCACAGAAAAGGGTTTTCCCATCACGTGACAACAGCCCTTTCTTCCTACTGGCGCCCTCCCCTGGGGCCTGAGGAAAGCTCCAGCCTTGACAGGAAGCCAGCAACCAAGCCA
Source organism: Physeter macrocephalus (assembly GCF_002837175.3). Taxonomy (NCBI): domain Eukaryota; kingdom Metazoa; phylum Chordata; class Mammalia; order Artiodactyla; family Physeteridae; genus Physeter; species Physeter macrocephalus. The sequence continues at coordinate 54,464 of NW_021145577.1, forward strand.
TCCCTGGCAGTGCTCAGAACCCTCCACCCCGCGGGACTGGCTGTCTCCTACCTCTGGCCTTTGTCCCACTTTGTCTCCGGAACCCCTAACTCCTGGGCTCACTGATAACCCAGGTCCTCGCTTCCGGTTCCCCCAAGACCCCAGGGCTGCCTTCCTGGAGCTCCGCCCAGCACCCCCAGCTGCGCATGCAGTGTCAGCCCCTCCAGCACAAATCCCAGCCTGGGGCCACTGACCCTGAGCAGCTGAAGTTTATCCATGTCTAACAGCAAAACTAGTTTTGCTACCTTGGAACCACCCCCTTATTTTTTAGCAAATCTAGCCTCAGCAAAGTCCTCACCCTCATCAAGAGAGAGGGTCCTGATTGCCTTGGACTACTTCCAAAAATGAATCCCTATCCATGGAACTGCAGAGGCCCTGAAAGGTGCCTCCCTGTCCCATGTCTTTTCCAGAAGAACGCTAAGGCCTGGGCTTCTGAGAAGAGCATTGCTGGGGCCCGGGTGGGAGGAGGGGCATGGGGGTGGAGAACCAAAGCTCCTAAGGCAGAGACCCCATCTCGATGCCCCAGTCTGATACCCAGAAGAAATAACGAGTTAAAGTATACCACCTATTTTTTTTTTTTACAATACCATTTTTGCAGTCCTGATAATGGCAATGATCACCACCCTTTATTCCAGCACCTGTCATGTGCCAGGCATGAGGTCAGCCCATGAAATGCATTATTTTCCATCCTCACCGCAACAGTCTACAGATGGGGAAAGTAAGGATTAGAAGGGTTGAGTAATTTGTTCAACATCGTGTTGATTCCACTAATCACAGCTCCAGCTCCACCAGTGTCATCTCTCATTGTTGGGGGGTTTAAACTGGATAATGACTGTGAGAGAACTTTGTAAGCCACACACACATTAATCAGCTCTCTTAGTGGTCTTAATTGTGGAATTTCATTCATCAGCAGACAAATAGGAGGCTTTGTGCTTTCCTTAGAGTAGGTGGGGTACTTTTTCCAGACCCCCTCCAAAAAAAAAAAAAAAAAAAAGATTCACTACCTTCCTAAGACTCCTGGAGACCCATCCAGCGTCTTAGCAAAGTTGGCAGTTCACACCTACCTTTTCCCACCAACGCTCCTTAAAGAAAACAAAAACAAAACCAGTTAAACAGTGCCACCTCCTGGAGACGAGGGGTGTTGCAGCAGTCAGAACAAGGACAAAAAGTTGTCTGTATTCTCGGATGATGGGGCAAGCCGTGTCCTGCTTACTTCCCGGTCGTGCCAGAGCCTATAGAAGTAAACTGAAGTCAGTCTTCCCCTGAGCCAGGTGGATTGCCAGGTGCTCCAAAAATAAGCCATTCCAGAACCCAAACATTAAGGAAACAACCCTATAAAGAGTGTGCAGGGGGAAGAAACAGCAAGTACAAATTGCCCTGAGACAGGAATGAGCTTGGTTTGCACTCTGGATGGAAATAAGGCCAATAGTGGGTTAAGGGCAGGGTGATGAACAAAGGGTGTCCCCTCTACTCCCATCTTCCTCCCAGTTTGCTGTCTCTCTTCCATGTGGTTCAGACTATTTTTTTTAAGTTTATTTCAGCTTCACAATCATTATTGGTAATCAGGTGCCAATTTTTTTAAAGTTTTTATTTTATTTATTTATTTGGTTGGGTCTTAGTTGTGGTACGCATGTGGGATCTAGTTTCCCGACCAGGGATCGAACCCGGACCCCCTGCATTGGGAGCGTGGAGTCTTAACCACTGCGCCACCAGGGAAGTCCCCGGTTCAGACTTTTTAAAATCAGACAGACCTGCTTCTCAGCCTCCTTGGGCTGTCAGAGGATAAAATGAGATCACGCCTGTAAAGTGCACATACACAGCAGGCACTCAAGAGATGCGCGCTCTCTCCCCTTTCATGACAACAGGTTCCACCTGAGAATCCAGGCTTTCTTCTAAGGTCTAGCCAGAGACCCAGCATTCCCTCCACCCTGGGAGGTGGGGGCAGCCTGTCTCTGATTGTCTTTTCCTGTCCCCACAGGATAATGCACGACGAAGTAAGTGAAACAGAGAACATCCGGAAGAACCTGGCCATTGAGCGCATGATCATTGAAGGCTGTGAAATCCTCCTGGACACCAGCCAGACCTTCGTGAGACAAGGTATGGCCTGTGCGCCCTGCCTCTCCCACGCCCCGCCAGGTTGGCCCCAGCAGCGAGAGTCACGCGGCACTCAGGACACCACCAGTTGGTTGGGCTGCCGCGTGCCAAAACCTGCAAGCGTGATCGCAGAGTATTCTGGGCCTGCCGGGGGAATGCGACAGCTACATGTAGATGTCGGTATCTATAGATATCGATGCTGGTATTATTGGTTTTCACAGTTTCCTTCTCTCCAGATGTAAACATAATTCTTCCCAGATGGTCTTGGTTTGTCTATTGTATATCATAGTAAACATTGACATGTCCCTTTGGGGAGAGAGTAGGGGGCGGAGGATGAGGACAGATTCCAACTGGCCCCATGAATCACAAGCATTTTCAGGGTCCGAGATGGAGTTGGCGTGGGTCAGTCCCTTTGTCCTTTGCTCGGCATCCTTCGCCTCTTGGGGGAGGCCATGGTCCGAGTGGTCCTGGGTAGGGTTCCCTTCACCCTTGGGCCTCAGCTGACCTTGGGGACAGTTTTGAGGGTCACAGCCCTATTGAGAGGGGCAGGAGAGGCTCTCTGTGGCCCAGGGGACTGACTTCCAACTCAGGGATGTCAGAGCTGCGATGCCTTTAAGGTTCAGATTCCATGTCCTATGGGAAACTCAGTTTCTGCTCACGTGCCCTCGAGGTGACTCCGCCTCAGGATGGACCGCCCGCCTTCCTTCCGTCTAGTTGGGGTTCTCTGACTAGATGAAGAGCTTCCCAGCACCTCCTGCTGGCCTGTGCAGCTGCCTCTGGCCCCTGCTGCCCTTGGCCTGAGTATTCTCAATGTGGAGTTTGTTCTGAGCCCCTGTGTCCTTCCCACAGGCCCACCCTGGGACCTGCTGAGCCCAGAGCCAGCCTAGCCTAACTCCCAGCTCCCCCTGATCTGTGCTGTGCCTAAGCTGGAGGTGGCCAGAAGAATGACCTCTCTTGGGGTCAGCAGTGTCCCCAAAGACCAGGAATCTGCTCCATCACCCTGAGCCAAAGCAGTTCTTCCCCCCCTGAGGGGTGGGGCTGGACCTGGAGATCAGACGGGGGAAGCCAGCAAGCCCTTTCTCACTTATTCAGTTATGCTGCCACCACCAAGGACACCTGCCCTCTTCATGCCAGGCCAACTCAGGTCTCCAGGGACGCCCAGAGAATAGACTCTGCCCCCCCGTCCAGAACTGACTGTGCAAGGGAGAGGGAGGCAGGATACAGGAAAGGGTTCCATGCAGTGGGCAGGAGGCAGAATGGTGGCCCAGAGCAGGGCTGGGGAGAGTCAGGGAGGGCTTCCCGAAGAGGCGGCACTGGGCTCTGCAGCAGAGCATGCTGTGACCAATCGGTCATGTCTGCAGTGGCCGCATGTGGCAGCAGGTGCCCAGTGGATCTCGTTAATCCCTCTGGGCCAGAGCCAGCTCCCTGCTTGTTCAACCTCCTGCCACCCCCAGACCCCAGCCCAGCCCTGCATTCTCACCTCATGGGCCATGTCCTTTGGGGTTCCTTTGCTTTCCAAGGCCCTGGCCCTGGCTGGGAGGTCAAGGGTCCTGCATGGAGCTTCTCTCGTCATTCTCCACCCCCCAAACCCCACCACCCAGCCCTGAGGAGGGGCTGGAGGGAGGATCCAAGATGCGTGTTTGCGACCAAGAACTCGGATTGCCTTGTCCCACTGTCCTGGCTGCCGGCATCGCAACTCCACCTGCAGCCTCAAAGCCAGGTCAGAGGCGGAGGGTCATTCCGGTAGATGCACTCAGGCTCTCTCTCCTCCATCCACAGGATCCCTCATCCAGGTGCCCATGTCTGAAAAGGGCAAGATCACCAGGGGGCGCCTGGGGTCTCTGTCCCTCAAGAAAGAGGGCGAGCGACAGTGCTTCCTGTTTTCTAAGCATCTGATCATCTGTACCAGAGGCTCTGGTGGGAAGCTTCACCTGACCAAGGTAGGGACGGCGGGAGCAAAGCTGCTGGGACTGGAGGTCAGACCTGACCCTAGGGGTCCCGACTGACCCTGACCGCGGGGCCCAGCGTGGACCAGGGTGTCAGAGACGCGTGAGTGTGCACGCATGCGCCCCTGTCTGACTGGCGGCTTGGAATGAGAAGGCCACTGACAGATTTTCTACTGGAGAAATCGTGGGAAATGGGAAAGCGAGCACGAAGGCCCCTCAAGGAGCCCCCAGAGTTCGGGGCTGGGGCGGAGGAGCCAGGGGGTCCAGACAAGACCTTCAAAGGCCCGTGTACGTGTATCTGAGGGGCCGGGGAGGATGGTGGCACCTGGCTGAGGGCAGAGCAGCAGCCAGAGCCTTTGTCTCATTTCCAACCAAAAAGAGCTCAGACAGCGCCCCCTCTTGACGCCCTCGGGCACTCACTCTACCAGCACAAGTCTGCACCCCCAGCAGAATCTCCTGCTCCCCAACACAGCACATGGCTTATCCCACTGCTGTGAGCTCACGATCTGGTCCCACCTCTGTCTCTTACATATGTGTGACCCTGGAAACGTCCCGCGCCTGTCCACACCCCACTTCCTCATCTGCAAAACAGGGATGACTGTCCTCAGCAGAGGCGCGCAGAGATGCAGGCAGGTGCCCATAAATCTGCTCTGGGATACAGTACGAAGCCCCTGCCTCTGTAAGCGATAGTCTCCCTGGCAGTGCGTCCATCCCCGTGAAAGCTCGCTTCTGGAGATTTTAAATCTGAACGTGCTGCGGCCTGGAAAGGGCCAGAAGGTGCCTTTAATTAAGCCAGAGCATCAGGGAAACCATTCTTCCAGACCCTGGATGCCTGGCCCGTAACCTCCTGCAGAGCTAATTGATCGAGCAGTGGCTTCAGGGAATATACTGCTTATGTTAACATGTCAACGCATTAGTTGGTTGGCTGCACAAGGGGAAATTAATTTACAAACACTGAAGACTCCAGTTTCAACCAAATTATGTATCAAGGAAAGCCTTCATTATTTATTAGCTCTGGAGTTTCTCCTGGGAAGATCTCTGTCCAGGCTGGGGGGACGGTTCCCCCAGCAGGTGGGGGTCAGTAGGGGCAGGTTGAACTGGAGACTTCAAGACGGCTTTTTAGTCTGAAAGCACGTGCTTTTATGTTTGTTAGTTTTATCTTATTTTGGTTTGGGGGGTTGTTTATTTTTTTGTTTGAGTTTTAAAAGTCTCTTAGCATATTGGTAAAGAACATGGAATCTGAGAGCTACTCAAATTCTAGCCCTGCCACTTACCAGTGGGTGCCCTCACCAAGCCTCAGTTTACTTACCTGCAAAATGGGAGTGAACGGCTTCCCTGGTGGTGCAGTGGTTAAGAATCCGCCTGCCAATGCAGGGGACACGGGTTCGAGCCCTGGTCCGGGAAGATCCCACATGCCACGGAGCAACTAAGCCCGTGCGCCACAACAACTGAGCCTGCGCTCTAGAGCCCATGAGCCACACGTCCTGAGCCTGCATGCCACAACTACTGAAGCCCACGTGTCTAGAGCCCATGCTCCACAACACGAGAAGCCACCGCAATGAGAAGCCCGCACACCACAACGAAGAGCAGCCCCCGCTCCCTGCAACTAGAGAAAGCCCGCGCACAGCAACAAAAACCCAACACAGCCAAGAATAAAATAAATGAGATAAATAAATAAATTTATATTTTTTTAAATGGGAGTGAAAATACCTACTTCATGGGAGTGCTATGAGGCTTAAGTGAGGAAGTGGGTGCAAAACACATGGCCCCATGCCTGGTACATAATAAATGCTCAATAGGTAATAGTCATTGTTCCTCTTAATTATGTAGTATGAACTTGTAATAATAATAATAAAGCAAGCCTTTGCGTGATGATTACTATGAGCCAGGCACTAGCCCAAATACATCATGTGTATTTACTTCATAGAACAACCCACTGAGGCAGATAACTGTTACTTTCCCTATTGTATAAATAAGGGAACTGAGGCTTCTAGAAACAGCCAGCAAGTGTCAGAGTGGGGATTTGAACCCAGGCAGTCTGGCTCCAGAGTCTGTGTTCTGAAACCAAAGCTAAAATTCAAACCACTTCTCGTTAAATACTGCCATTGGAAATCGAATGCCTTCAGTCCTCCTAAAAGGGACCTGCTACAACTCCACAAGATCTAAAACTACCGTAAGAATTTTTGGGGACTTAAAGTAAGAGAAGGTTAGAGCTAGATGGGCTTTGGAGATTATCCAGCCCAGTGACATCAGCGGTCAGGTTAAGGCCCAGCAAGGCCTGGGGGGCTCCCCCAGGGCCACCAAATAGCCAAACAAGAAGCAGAATGCAGGATTCGGGGGCCCACTCTTGATACTTTCTCCAGGTCCCCCTCTGCCTTCCGGGTGGCAGCCTGCCCTGAAGACATTTTCACGTATAGTTTAGCCACCTGGCCAGGTTTCTGTTATTGTCAGTTATTATGTTATTTACCTGTTGCTGTCCCCCAAATGGAGTGCCTTTTTTTTTTTTTTTTTTTTAGCCGCACCACACACAGCATGTGGGATATTAGTTCCCGGACCAGGGATTGAACCCATGCCCCC
>NW_021145577.1:61180-67480 GCF_002837175.3 Physeter macrocephalus
TTTTTTTTAGCCGCACCCACACACAGCAGTGGGGATATTAGTCCCGGACCAGGGATTGAACCCATGCCCCCCTGCAGTGGAAGTGTGGAGTCTTAACCACTGGACCACCAGGAAAGTCCCCTGGAGTGGCTTAAAACAAACATTTGTTGTCTCAAACAGTTTCCACGTTAGGAAGTCAGGACAACTTAGCTGGGTGGACATACGTGGCTCAGGGTTTCTTATGAGGTTGCAGTCAAGGTGGCAGCTGGTGCTGCAGTCATCTGACGCCTGACTGGGGCCGAGATCCTTTTCCAGCGTGGCTCCCACACATGGCTGTTGGCAGGAGGCCTCGTCCCTCATTTGTTGCCCTTTCCTCATGACACGGCAGCTGGCTTCCCCCAGAGCAAGTGGTCCAAGAAACAACAAGAGAGCAAGCCGGAGGCTGCAAACCCCAAAGCTGAACACCATTCACTCCTGCTTTATTCTCTTAATGAGAAGCAAGTCACTAAGTCCAGTTAACACTCAAGAGGAAGGGAAGTAGCCTTCACCTTTTGAAGGACGGGGTATCAAAGAATTTGTGGACGTGCTTTACAACCAGCACAGCGGTGGTTACTTTCATTTCTCACTACAGGATCAAGGGGTCTCACACCTAAAAGATGCTCAGACACTCAAGGATAAGAGGCGTTTTTCCAGATATTCCTAATAATTAAAAGCCAGCCACTGACCTTGAGCTGGGAGCAGGCCCATGAGGCTCTTTCCAGACTCTGCCACTTACCTACCAGGTGACCTTGGGCAAGACGCTTAACTCCCTGATTTCATTTCTTCATGGAATAACAATACCTGAGACAGGTCTGTAAAACGGTCCTGTTTCCCTATTGGTAACATGCAGGGTTTAGCCTAGAATGAGGGAGTTCAAACTTCAGACTTAGGGCTACCAGATGATGCCTCAGAGCCGCTGTAGGGCAAGAAAAGGCCGTGCAAGCCAGGCTCTAGCCCCTCCACCCCCAGCCCGACCTTGGCCCTCCTTTGGGGAAGGCGTCTCTGAGCAATCCCATCTGAGCCACTTCACTGGGCTTCCTATATGGAGATAAAGTTCTTCAACTTGAAAACCAAAGTACCAACTTGGCATGTAATGTCCACACACATATGTGCGTCTATGTGGGTGTTCACTTTTAGAGCCACTCCTCACCCTGATATTCTGGAGCTCCAAAACAAGCACATCTCTCACTTTGATTCAAGGTGGCCCCTGCTCTCTTTCAGAATGGAGTCATATCCCTCATTGACTGCACTTTATTGGAGGAGCCAGAAAGCACGGAGGAAGAAGGTAAGTGTGCAAGTCACGTGCAAGCCTGTGAGCGCTCACCCAGATGTACACACACTCACCCTGAAAGGTTGGGCCCGGGCATTGTTTTTTTTTCGTGGGAGGAAGGGAGGATGCTGGACCCGGAGAGGCTGGTCCTGGGTCTTTAGAGAAGGAGGTCTCTGGCCCTGCAGGTGACAGCCTCCTCCCGCTTCCTGGTTCCGTCCAAGCTCCTTGGGTCCCTGGACTCGGTGCCATTGGGTTTGGGGGTCACACTTCTCAATGAGCACCCCTCCTTCACGCATCCATGTGCTACATGCACAGTGGCTCACTGGGCCACGAGGAAGAGGCCGGGGAGGCGCCGGGCCTATCTCTGTCCTCCAGTGGAAACGGGTGGGGTGTGCAGGGTCACATGTGCCACCACCAGAGGGCGTGCAGGGGAACGGTCCCCCGCAGTGGTGTTGGATTGACCAGGACAGGAGGCAAGACTTGGGGAGAAGGGAGCATGTGAGTGGGGCCCCAGCAAACCAGAAGGGGCTGGGTGGGGAGCTGGGGGAAGGTGGTGCCCAGGTGCTCGGAAAGTCGCCGTGCAGGGGTGTCCGTGGGATTTCTCTCCCCGGGGAATCAGAATTGGGGGATGGGCTTATTATTTTAAGTGAAGGGGTGGGGTCACTACTGTCTCTTGATTGGACCAAAGTTGGTCCTCGTCTCCCTCCTTCACTGGCCCCCCAGCAAGGCTCTGGAGGCCCTCCCCTGGGGGTGCACCAGCTGGACTCTCCATCTTTGCCCTTCCCCAGGTTGGGGCTCCTCGAAGCAGGGCTGTGTCTGAAGGACCCCAGATCCCAGTCCCGGCATGGCTTGGGCTCGGGCTCAGGGTTTGCTGGGGGCTGGGGGCGTAGTCCACACACACACACACACACACACACACACACAGGCACGTGCGCGCACGTGCCCTGGTCAGCCGCAGCCGGAGCTGGGCTCTGCACCCTTCGTGACCCTCCACCGAGGGCGGAGCCAAGCGGCCCCCAACCAAGGCAAAAATACATGTGCAGCAATTTACCCGGAGCCCTTACCAGCATCATCTTCTTCAGTCTTGGCCACAGCTGGTCCCGACTCAAGTGGAATTATCAGTCCCCAAAGCCCTTTTCCCTCCAGGGCCAGGAAAGGGAGAGGCATGGCCCCATGCATCCCCCACTCAACACACAGACACTCCACTTAGGAGAAGCCAGCGTCATCCCATCCTCGGGTCACCACACGGAGCAGGCTCTCCAGTGCCCTCAAATTCTCGAGTGTCAGCACTGGAAGGGTCGGCGACCTCAGAGCCGTCACGCCCCACTCTGCTTGTACAGGAGGACGTCTGAAGCCCAGAGCGGGAAGGGTATCACCCCAAGATCACATAGCCAGCAAGCAGAGACCAGAGCTGTAGCAGACCTTCCACAACGTTCCACCCCATTCAGGGGACCTCTGATGAATGTGGCCGCGTTGCAAGGGATCTCTGAACTGTGATCTTAGTCTTTCCAAATAAAGAGTTCAAGGAACCCTTCGGGTTAAGAGCAGTAATAAAAATACCTAGAGGGGCTTCCCTGGTGGCGCAGTGGTTGCGCGTCCGCCTGCCGATGCAGGGCAACCGGGTTCGCGCCCCGGTCTGGGAGAATCCCACATACCGCGGAGCGGCTGGGCCCGTGAGCCATGGCCAATGAGCCTGCGCATCCGGAGCCTGTGCTCCGCAATGGGAGAGGCCACAACAGAGGGAGGCCCACATACCACAAAAAAAAAAAAAAAAAACCTAGAATTTACTTTGGCTTTGGGGAGCTCTCAACTGAGCTAAATGTCCAGCTGGGTCCATAAAAGCTCAAGATCTAAAGTTCCCCCTCCTGGCCCCTGTATCACCTTGGCGTAGCTGGAGGGCCCAGCTGTGAGGCCAGTTCTAGACCTTGCTTAGCCGCTGCCCGGCTGGGGGTGTTATGAAAGTCCTCCCCGGAGACCTCAGCTCCCCATTGGCCTAATGAGGGTAGAGCCGACTGGGGATTCCGAAAGGCTCTTCCGACTCGCAGTTGGAGCTGTCCCTGTGTGGTTGTAAAGCTGCTCTGCACTCTAGGTCTTAGTTTCTCCATCTTTGAAGTGGGGATTCCTCACCTCAAGAAAAAAAAAAAAAAGATGTTCTGAAACTAGCAAGTGGCCTGGTGCCCTACTGATGCCGTGCCTTCACCAGTGGGGTGAGGCAGGTATCGTGCAGTCGTTTTCCAACTCAGAAAGGCCCACACTCATTCGGCTAACTCCGTGTTTTGCACCTGGAAGCCAAAGGATCCGGCCAAGACATAGACCACCTGGATTTTAAGATCGGGGTGGAGCCAAAGGATTCCCCATCCTTCACTGTCATCCTTGTGGCCTCGTCCAGACAGGAGAAGGCGGCGTGGACCAGTGACATCAGCCAGGTGAGCAGTATCACTTGTCCTTGAAAACAAGTGGTCCCTTCATGCCTAAGCTGGCGGGAGGCGGGAGGCAGCTACAGGGTTCTAATGGAAAAGACGTGAGTATCTCTACCAGCCAAGGCTGAGCCCAGCTAGCTGTCCAGCTCGCAGAGTCCCCTGGGCCACCCGTAGAGTGTGGTCTGGGAACCCCTTGCATCTGGATCATCCCTAGGGCAGTTTTTAAAACTCCAGATTCCTGGGCTCCCCTCTGGTCCCCTGCAGATTTACTACATCCAAGTCTCTGGCACGAGGCCTGGGAACCTACGTTTTGGCACACGCCCCAGGCCATTGGTACCACAGAAAAGTCTGAGCACCGTGGCCCAAGGCTGCTGGAGGTATAGCCAGGAGAGAAAGCAAAGGGCCCGCAAAGCCCGGAGTCCGCTCTGCAGGAGGGAAGGTTTGCCTGCACCAGCGTTAGGGTTGTCACCCCACTGGGAGAGTCACGGGAAGCACAGACCTCCCAGGGACCAGAGAGCAGACCCAGAGGGCTGCGGTCACTTGCAGGACCAGGGCAGAGGTCTGAGTCTGGAAAGAGGCTGTCGGCAGCACCGGGCTGCTGGCCCGGGACAGGCCTCTCCTTGGGCCCAGCAAGGGCCTGCGATGGGTCAGCCCAGCCCCGTCCCAGGAGCACAGGAACCCCTCCGGACCGCCTGCTCTCTGCACAGTGGAGGAGAGTATTAGGAGAGCAGCTGATGTTGGGAGGAAGGGGGCAGCGAGGCTGGAGATGTCCCCCTTTCGGGGGAGGGGGCCTGGGAGCCGTGTTTATGGAGAACTGGGGGGCAGAGCCTTTACTGTATTTCAGGGCAGTCCCCCCACCTCACTCCCTGCCCCTCATGTTTAGGCCTCACACCTGGGCTGCCCTGCCTGCCCGTCTCGCAGCCCCGCAGTGTGGCAGGGTGAGGATGCTAGTAGCAGACGTCTGCCCTTTCTCAGCCTTGCCCTGCCAGCTTCAAACAACCGGCGTGCCCCGGAGAAAAGTGAAAAACTGGAAACCTCGAGCATGGCCTTTTCTAGCCCTCAGGGAGCCATCCAAGGCTCAGGGCTGCTCGCCTGGAGAGTAACCCCCGGGCCTGTGCCCTCTTGAGGGCTGCATTGCTGATACCACCAGGCGTCAGGGCCCCCCAGGCCCACTGATGCCTCCAGGCAGCTCTGATCGGCGGCCAGGCGCCCTGCATTGCAGGGTTGCCGATAGAACCAGAGCTAAAGGGAGTCTTAGAGTGTGGAGCTGGAGAAAATGGGCTGGGAAGGGCCACTGACACAAGCCTTCCTCTGGGGCCTGCGGAAAACTAGGGGTCCTGGCCCTGACCCACTGTGCCCGCCTCTCTGCTCTCACTTCCCGGTGACTTTGACCCCTCCCCGCACGTACACATCCTCAAAACCAGAAGATACTGTGACGTGACCCCGCAGAGTATCCCCCAGCCCGGGCCAAGGAGAGACCCTCTCTTGGCAGAAATGTGAGAGCTTGAGGCAGGGGGCAATGAGAAGGAAAAAGAGATGTATCTCTGTGTCTTTTCTTTTTGTTTGGGTGTGTACTGTTTATTCGAAGAAGAATTTGGATTTTGAATTTTTTTCAGAGGCTGAGTAAAATGTACAATCTTCTCCCTTAGTGCTGGCAGCCTTGCCTTCCCCAGGCAGGATTTTTACTATGGAAAACCGTCTGTGGCTTCAGGGTGTGGGCACTCTGGTGAGCAGAGGACGGGGGGGCAGGACGGCACCCGCTGAGCTGGCCTCCCAGGACAGAGGCCCCAGGTCAGTGTGGATCTGATCTTGTCCTTGGTGCTGGACCTCAGGGGTCAGCCACAGAGTGGCCAGGGTCGGACACTCCCATTTTTGCAAACGCCCCGAGGAGGTAGGAATCATGATCCCCATTTTGTAGGTAGGGAAACTAAGGCCCAGGGAAGGCAAGGAAATCCCCAAAAGGTCACCGAGCTGGGGACTTGACTTCCCATCAGAACCCAGGGGATGCTGTACGTTGACCCGGCCCTTGCCTGGATGATGCCCTTTGACCCTGTGTCAGGCCAGGGCCTGCGAAGCCTCGCTCGGCAGAACCCCTGCTGGGCCGGGGTCTCGGAACGGGGACGGAGGCTCTGACCCGGGGGTCCTCTCTCTGATTCCAGTGTGTGGATAACATCCGGTGCAATGGGCTCATGATGAACGCATTTGAGGAAAATTCCAAGGTCACTGTGCCGCAGATGATCAAGTAAGTGCCCTGAGCCCCCTCTTGTCCAGGCTGAGCTCCAGAGACCGAGGGCCACACAGTGACCACAAGGGGCTCAGAAGATGCTGGGTTTCATCTTCGGGGTGTGTTAGGTGTTTGATTTCAGTTAACTTCTATTTGGTTGATGGCTTTGGCTTAGTTTTTGTCGTTGTCTGTCTTGAAAATGTGGATTTTCATATTAGGCTGTTTAAAATAGAACATCAGGGCTTCCCTGGTGGCGCAGTGGTTGAGAATCCGCCTGCCGATGCAGGGGACACGGGTTCGTGCCCCGGTCCGGGAAGATCCCACATGCCGCGGAGAGGCTGGGCCCGTGGGCCATGGCCGCTGAGCCT
>NW_021145577.1:67584-75000 GCF_002837175.3 Physeter macrocephalus
GGGAAGATCCCACATGCCGCGGAGAGGCTGGGCCCGTGAGCCATGGCCGCTGAGCCTGCGCGTCCGGAGCCTGTGCTCCGCAACGGGAGAGGCCACAGCAGTGAGAGGCCCGCGTACCACAAAAAAAAAAATAAATAAATAAAAATAAAATAGAACATCAGGAATGACATTTCACGCACTCTATTTTTTTTATTAACTATTTTTCTTTTGTTTGGGCAATGCCAGGGAGGAAGGGCGAGGGGGCTGGCATCCTGCTGAACTCAGCTGTCTGAGCCCCGCCGGCCAGTGCAGGTTCCTGGCCTGCACCAGCCCTGCTTCTCCTCCAGCATCTGCTCGCCTGACCCCCTCACGGTGCCCCCCAGGTGGCCCGCTGGCTCCCTGGCCTCCATCTGAACCGCTGAACTCCCAGCTGCTCTGCACACCTGGCACACGCCAGGACCCGTCTAACCGACCCCAGGCATGTTGTCCTGCCCAAGGCAAACCTTGGGGACCCACTGCCTCTTTGCTACCTGAAGTGCACACTCGGGAGAGCTGCAGGCCATTGTGTAGTGAGGGTGTGAAGGGTCCCACCCACCCCGTTTCGACAGCAGGCCTGATGAAGCGAGCACGCCAGCAGCTAGGAGCTAGCCAAGGCAGTGTCGTGTACGCCCGAGCTTTCAAGCATCCGGCTGAGTTTATGAGGAGTAGCCCCACCGCACCCCATGGCTACATTGTTTAACAGCCAAAGGTGCTGGAGCCCAGAAGGAAGGTCTGGACTTGAAGGCATGAGCCCTGGCCCACAGCTTCTGCTCTGTGTATGACTATGGACAAGTCACTTAACATGTCTGAGCTTGGGTCTCTCACCTGTTAGTGGGAGATGATAACACCTACCTGCCTCCCTCCTGGATTTGTTTCAACGATGAATTTTAAAAACCACACGTAGAATGATGGTTAAATGTATAGTGGGTACCTACTTATCTTCTGCAGAGAGCGCGTATTGAGGCAGTAAAAGTGAGCAGAGAAACCAAAATAAACTCACCCGTGAAAGAAAAAATAACAGCATTTTAAACTATGATGGTGATAAAGGGAATGGAATATCCAGATCAAGGTGACAACTCCAAGGACCTGTCGGCTCCCAGACTTAAGCGTGGCCTCCTTGGCAGGAGTAGCCCATGGGCAGCGTCCCCCTGCGAGGGCGTCAGGGAGCAGAGATGAGCAGACGTGGCCTCGGTCCTCAGGGAGTTCACCATTTAGTGAGAGAAAGAGACACATAGAAATCGTAAAACACTAGCGGGTGCTACAAAATAGAATTTGTATGATGCTACGAATGAGGGTTCAGAGAATGAGTGACTCGTTCACCTGGCACAGCTGGGGAAGACTTTCCCAAGAAGAGGACATCAGAACTGACCTCAAAGGATAAGTTAGGGTTTGCTAAATGGTGGAGGGGGAAGGGCATCCTGGGAAGATGGAACAGCACGTGCAAAGGCGCAGAGGCAGGGAAGCACATGGTGTGTTTGGGGAATGATAAAACGTCCCATGGGGCTGCAGGGTTGGGAGAGTGGTATGTCCTATGGGAAATAACCTTGATGCAATTATGGCCTCCAAGTTCACTACCAGATAAACTATCCCAGAGGTCTTAGAACAGAAAGGCTCACAGACCCAATTAAGATGCTTAACCACACAGTCTAGTGAATCAATTTTCAACACTTAGTGAGAAACCAGGGGAAAGAGAAGGGATAGGAGGTTAGTGCCTGTTACACGTAGTTGCATGAGCTAGTTACACCATGGTCATTGTCCAGCCTCTCTCCCTGCCCCATCTACCTTCCTTGCTGATGCAGCAGCTACAGGGGCCAGAGTTGAAGCTTCATCAGTGGATCCAAGGGCACACGCTTGCTCTGTCTGAGAAGTCGGGGCAAGTATGTCTGGCCACAGTGGCAGCTCACCAGTTAGACTGAAGAAGAGCTACAGGTTTATCTATAGTTCTGGGACAGAGGGTAGAGGGTCAGAATGGATGTCGCCAGTGGGTGGCTGACTTAAGACATGAATACTGAGTGTACGCTATGCCTCATGAATATTAAGTGTAGCTTGAATATTTGGTGCCTTGTGACTCTTTAGTGCATGCTTGGTCCTTCCACCCCTCCTATTTACATTTGGCACATGAATGCTTTACTTAGTGTATATATATGCCTGCCATGGCTCACAAGCTGTTTGCTCCTTCGTCTGTCCTCCTTTTCTGCTTCTCTTATTTTTTATAGCACAACTGTATTTTCTTAAACAATACAGCGGGCTGAAGAGGTGGGCAGGAGTCAGATAATAGTAATGTGACAGGTGAGGAGTTGGGTTTTCTTCTGTAGGTGTTAGCGTTGCACCCAAGGCGGTGATGGGTGCCTCCTGGTGGCCAGGGATAGAGTGGCAACAGAGAGCCTGGCTGGAAAAAGGCATCAGTGGTACAGCTGGAGGGTCCGTGGCTGGGGGGACATTCCCTAGATGTGTTCCCCGTAAGCCTCTGAGTTTCTGGCATGGTTCCCATTTCAGATACCCCACCCTGTTGTCAGACTGAATTAAGAGCGTCCTGACTTTTGGTTTGCAATACAAAGAAACATTTAGTCCCATGCACCCTGAGTATTCCTGCTACCCTCCCAACACACTGCATCCCGGCCCTCTGGTGGGTAGATGCTAGTGGCAGGGTCTGAGAGGAAGGTCCCAGAGAATGAAGATCATCAACCACCAGCAGCCCAAAGATCCAAGAAGTCTCGTCGTATCTGCTGACACTTGCTCACGTAGTTTTTAATTTTGGATTGTGAGCTCATTTTCAGTGGGGGGTTTATCTTTGAATGTCTTGTAGAGCCTGGTTGACAGATGCCCTTCCAGAAAGGTCTTGCATTTGTTTCCACCAGTTGCCCCAGGAGCATTACATCCTGTGACTACGCTAATACTCTTTGGGCTTCCCAGACCACAAAAAGAGTAGGTATTTGTCTTCCAAAACGACTGGAAGGGCAAATAATACACTCTCAAGGGAGCTTGATACTCTCCCCATGCTCCCCCCTCACAGCCTGGGCTAAAACAGAAAACTTGAAATCTTCCTTTCCTGGTGGGTAGATTTTTCTAGGCCACCTTTCACTGAGCCTATAACCCTTCAAAGGTCCCAGCTTTACATGGGGGTCTCACTCCAACTCCCTCCACCCGCAGGCCCAGGCCTGGTCTACTTCTCTATTGAAACCAAGGCACTTGGTTTCCAAGAGCAGCAGATGCCCTAAAGGCAGCTAAAGCATCAACTGGTTTCCAAATTTCTCTTCATTTTTGGCCCCTGGAAATTTCCCGTATATTTTTTGCCCCTAGTTGTTTTTTTTTTATTGAGATATAATTCATATAACATAAAACTCACCATTTGAAAGTGTACAATTCAGTGGATTTTAGTATATTCACTGTGTTGTGCCACCATCACCACTGTCTAATTCCAGAATATTTCCATCACCCCAAAAAGAAACCCCATGCATATTAGCAGTCACTTCCAATTCCCCCCTATTTCTACCCCCTGGCACCCACCACTCTACTTTCTGTGTCTACAGATTTGGCTCTTCTGGATGTTTCATGTAAATGAAATCCTACAATGTGTGGACTTTTGTGACTAGGTTCCTTCACCTAGCATGTTTTCAGGAGTCATCCATGTTGTAGCATATATCAGTATTTCATTCCTTTTTATGGCTGAATAGTATTCCATTGTATGGATAGATCACATTCTGTTTATCCTTTCATCAGTTCATAGACATTTGGGTTGTTTCCACTTTTGGGCAATGATGAATAACGCTGCTCTGAATGTGTGTGTCCATGCTTTTGTGTGAACGGATTTTCTTCATAGCTTGTGAATGTGGCAGCACATTATTTTTAAGTTTGTTATATTTCATCCAGCAATTCTAAGAGTTTTATAATGTCAGGTCTTCAGGTATTACTGGGAAAAAGAAGTTGCAGCCCATTTTACCCCAACGTCAGTCTTCCAAAGCTTTCCCTGTCCCCATCACAAGCCACCCCGTCCTTCATCAGTCCCTCCATCCTTGGCTGTTGGTGCGCTGGGGAGACAGTGATGGGTGTGCCGTGGTCCAGCCCTCGGGGAGCTCGCAGCCCGGTCGGGGAGACAGCCACGGACTCAGACACCTTCAGACCCAAGTGCCTTCTCAGTCCCTCCTCCCTCCTCAGGTCCGACGCCTCCTTATATTGTGATGACGTGGACATTCGCTTCAGCAAAACCATGAACTCCTGCAAAGTGCTGCAGATCCGGTATGCCAGCGTGGAGCGGCTGTTGGAGAGGCTGACGGACCTGCGCTTCCTGAGCATCGACTTCCTCAACACCTTCCTGCACTCCTATCGCGTCTTCACCACTGCCGTCGTGGTCCTGGACAAGCTCATCACCATCTATAGGAAGCCCATCAGCGCCATCCCCGCCAGGTGGGCAGGCCTCCTCCTCCCAGGCCGACCCGCAGAGCTTCTGGGCCCAGGAGGGAGACCGAGCTTGGCAGCGGGCTGGAACCTGAGCTGGGGGGATGAGGGGCACCCCCGCCCCGGGAACCAAGCCCGCCCTTTGCAAAGAGGTGGGGGAGGCCTGCCCTGCTTGATACTCCTCCTCAGCCCCAGCTTTCTCCATCTCCCACCCCGGGCTCCTGGGCTGGGGTAGAGTTTGGGGGCGGGGGTCGCCTCCTCCACAGGACAGGGTTTCCCCACCTTCCCCGTTGAAGAAAGGGCAAAAAAGAGGATGGGCGGAGTCAAGGGAAGGAGGGAGGGAGAGAAAGAGACAGAGAGAGAATCTTATCCCCTCTCTGCTTCGACCACGTCTGCTCTGAAGAAGAGAGAGAGTCCCCTTTTTGCACACTTGGGGTGGTTTACCACCTATGGAGGGCTGGCCACCTTAGCCTCGGCTTCAAGTCCATCTTTTCCATCTGCGTTGTCACAGCTCAGCCCTGTGGGGGGCCAACTGGGACCAGAAAGGTCAAGAGACTTACCCCAGGGCTCCTGGAAGTCTGTGGCAAAGTGGGGACTTGAACCCAGGGCCCTGGTCTCGTTGAGCCCACGCGGCCACCCCTGTCTGAGTCTGGGTGACAGGCAGGTTGGAGGTGCCCCCCTTACATTCCTTTCCCACCTGTCCTCCTCACGTCCCTGCTTTAACCAGCCCTCAGCTGCCCACCCCCGGCCCGGCCAAGCTTTGAGGGGCCTGGTGGGGTCACTGTGAACCCAGGGTCCCTGCCAGGTTAGAATTCTAAGGGCAGGCACATCCCGCACGGCAGGGTCAGGCGCTAGACTGGCCGAGGCCCGGGGCCAGCCCAAAGAGCCAGTCTCAGAACTTCAAGATTTACCAGTCCAACTGCTGGGGACCCAGCTTAGTGAACAAAGAAGACCTTTACCCCCATCTCGCCAGATGATTACCCAGCCAAGGGTGGTACCAACGAGGCACCAGGGGGGCAGCTCAAACCCAGCAAGACCCTACCCGCAGCCCAGTTTGAGATGGGTGAGGAAGGTAGCTATCAATCCTCACCCAGCAGAGGGGAAAGTGAGGCACAGATGAATGAAGGACCTGCCTGAGGCTACCCAGCAGTAGGTCAAGTTCAGAGATCCTGATGAACCTCACTGCTCCAGGAGGGGCCTGCCAGGAAAGGAGGAAGGCCAACTGGTGCTTTCCTTTTCTTCGCCGCTGAGTCCTCCCCCACCCCCCACCCCCCACCCCGGGTGAGACTGGGGCTGGGGCCTCTCTCTAGGGCTGCCTGGAGCAGAGCTCCTGAGCCACACCAACTCCCAGGGCCGCCTGGGGGCCGGGCTGGTCCCAAATGGGAGCCCAGGATACAAGACGGGGGCAGGGAAGCCTGCAGACTCTAACCATCCCCCTGCCCCGCCCCCACGCCTCTGCTGCCAGAGCAGGCCAGCTGCCCGGAGTACACCTCCGTCCCCTCCCCCAGCCACTCCCTGTCCCCCTCCCCCAGCCCCTCCCTGTCCCCCTCCCCCCCAGTGCTCACAGTTTACCCGCTAAACCTCAGCAGCCGGCTTTCCAGGGCTCTGAGAGAGCAGGAAAAACTGCCCCATCCAGGATGGAGTCACGCCTGAAAAGCAATCGAGATCATTCCTGAGGGATCCAGCAGGTCACCCCCCCACACCCGGAACCTGGGAACCCCCTGGGATTCCACCCAGCAGGCAGAGCCTGTAGTGGGAAGAGGCACGTTCAGATCCCAGCCCTCAGCCCTACCGCCTTGACCAAATCCCTTCACCTCTCGGAGCCTGTTTCCTGTCTATGAAATGGGAATACAAGCACCTTCCCCCCAGGGCAGCCGTGAGGATTAAGAGATGAGGTCTGTCCCTTGCTGAGTACAGTCCATGCACGCGAGCTGCTGTGTGTGTTATCGTGTAGGTATCACCTGTTCCCAGCCTGGCCCTGAGCTGTGGGCCCTGCCTGCAGACGGTAAGAGCGTGGCCAGGGCTGCGGGGAGCCTCCCGCCCCCCAAGTTTACACCTGAGGCTGATCAAGCATCCAGGTGGGGTGGAAAGGACACTGGGTTTAGAGTCAGGAGGCATCAAATGAGTCATTTCCCATCTCTGAGTCTCAGCTTCATCCATAAACTCTCTGGACCTGGGTGAGGAGGACGTCAGAGGTGTTGGTGACACCGAGCCTGTGGCGGGGACAGAGAGAGGTTTCTCAGAAGCCTGCAGGTCAGGAAGACCCACAGCATCACGGGTCAGCTGCTGCTCCTGACCAGAGGGATACAAAGAGGGAGCATCAGGCAGACCTACCGCGCCCCCAAAGTCCCTGTCCCCCTCCCAGGTCAGGACCCTTGGGCCCATAGACACCTGGCCACAGACCACTTAACTACCCGGCGCCTTTGGCGTGGACTCCTCTCACACCTGCCCACTCAGAGGACCAGCCCGGCGGTCAGAGAGCATATGAGGATGAGGGAGCCGTTGCTGCCCCGCTGAGCCCCCCAGGAGACAGGGACCCACAGGCCTGGGCCGGCGGCCAGGCCCACACTGACCGTTTGTTTCCATCCCCTCCCTGGCCCTCCCCACAGGTCATTGGAGCTCTTGTTCGCCAGTGGCCAGAACAGCAAGCTCCTGTACGGCGACCCCCCCAAGTCACCACGCGCCACCCGCAAGTTCTCCTCACCCCCACCCCTGTCCATCACCAAGACGTCATCCCCGAGCCGCCGGCGGAAGCTCTCCCTAAACATCCCCATCATCACGGGCGGCAAGGCCCTGGACCTGGCCGCCCTCAGCTGCAACTCCAACGGCTACACCAGCATGTACTCGGCCATGTCGCCCTTCAGCAAGGCCACGCTGGACACCAGCAAGCTCTACGTGTCCAGCAGCTTCGCCAGCAAGATTCCAGATGAGGGCGATATGAGCGCTGAGAAGCCCGAAGAATACTCAGCTCCCAGCAAGCAGAGTGAGTGGATGCGAGGGCCA